>NC_043006.1:105647307-105654807 GCF_006345805.1 Octopus sinensis | reverse complement strand
AGTTGCTTGAGAGCAACGCGACACTCGCGGTGCCATTCGCCCTTCCTCGGCCTCTTTTTGATCATAGATAGATAGATAGATAGATAGATAGATAGATAGATAGATAGATAGATAGATAGACAGACAGACAGACAGACATATAGATAGATAGATAGATAGATAGATAGATAGATAGACAGACAGACAGATAGATAGATAGATAGATAGATAGATAGATAGATAGATAGATACATAGATAGATAGACAGACAGACAGACAGACATATAGATAGATAGATAGATAGATAGATAGATAGATAGACAGACAGACAGATAGATAGATAGATAGATAGATAGA
This sequence comes from Octopus sinensis, assembly GCF_006345805.1. Lineage (NCBI taxonomy): Eukaryota > Metazoa > Mollusca > Cephalopoda > Octopoda > Octopodidae > Octopus > Octopus sinensis. The sequence goes on along the minus strand of NC_043006.1, from coordinate 105,654,471 downwards.
TATGTTCTTTATTAGCCACACAGGGCTGCACACAGATAGAACAAATTACAAGGTAGAGCTTTTCTTTTGAAGGTTTAAAAAAAAAAAAAAAAAAAAAGGGAGGGGGAGTTTCGATCAAAAGGGATCGTAAAAGGAGAGAAAGAGGACAAAAAAGGGGGGTTAAAAAAAAAAAAAAAAGGGGGGCGGAAAAAAAAAAAAAAAAATTGATCAATAGGGATCGTTATCACAGAAATGTCATATGAAGTGTAAAGGGGGGACAGGTGAGGTTTACCCGTGGAAAGAAAAGCCTACGGAAAGACCACGGTAACCTCGGTCAATGAAGTCACATTTTAATATTTCGTTTTTTTTTTTTTTTTTTTTTGCAAATAAGCAACTCTCTGTTTTCGATTTCTGGGTTCATAGGACTATGCTCAAGGTGGCTTCGTCATTCATACGTGCCATTCTTGCTACATTCACCCATCTTTTTTTAAAACATTCGCTAGACAAACTTGCCTCTCTACTCTCACTTTCCTTTTCAAGTGGTACTTGAAGAAGTTGATGAGAGATTACCAGAGAGGAAAGTGTTTGTCTCCAATCCTTTCAGACGCGTCCACCAGATACATTCTTTCGCCATAGCCACAAGGATGATGAAAATAGCTCTTCCTTCCCGTTTGAAGGAAGGAGGTGTGACAATATTGACGATAGACTCAGCTGATAAACCGACTCGTCCCACACGTGACAGCAGTTGTTCGACATAAGCCCACAGGTCGGAAATTGTTGGACACTGAACGAGTGCGTGCAGAACGGCTTCGTCGCTCTGACCGCATCTCGGGCAGGTCGGCCCCGTGTTTCTCGAGCCGTGTCTGTAGAGCTTATCCCGAACGGGTAGCGCTTCTCGGTAGCACTGCCAGGCCAGGGATCTCTGAAGTTGTCCATGGGCCCTGGCCGAAAGTCGTCCCGAACAGGCGGGTCAGGTACTCCTCGTCGACGTCCAGGTTCGCCCCGCGCTCGTCGTCGTACCTCCCTCCACTAAACCCCTATAGAATGCTTTGGTTGTGTTGAAGTCACTTAAGGTCGACCCAGGACGGCAGAGTTGCTTGAGAGCAACGCGACACTCGCGGTGCCATTCGCCCTCCTCGGCCTCTTTTTGATCCACGACTGCAGTTCGGTCATGGAGACGAGCTGCGGGAAAGCGTGCCTCACAAACGGCGACCAACACCTGTTCACAGTCGTCTACATAGAGCCAGAGATGTCGCAGTCTCAGCGCGTGTCTGCGCATCATCAACCACGGCATGCCAGCCCTCCTTTAACGGGTGTTGACAGCAAATGGATCGCCTGACCATCGGGACGCATCCTTCCACAAGAAGCGAAAGAGGATGCGTTGTAGTTTGGTGATGGTAGGGTCGGGACAAGGTACGACGGTCAGGCGGTAGTAGATGACGGACGCGATGTACGTGTTCGCCACCTCCGCTCGACCTTTTAGGGACAGTTTCCTCTCGGCCCATTGCCGGGCGAGAGTGACCACCCTACTCGTTATCTCGTTCCAGTTCTTCTCCACTTGGAGGTCCGGACCGAACCAGACCCCGAGCAACTCAACCGGGCCGTCGGTCCAGCGGCCCGGTTGAGTTGCTCGGGGTCTGGTTCGGTCCGGACCTCCAAGTGGAGAAGAACTGGAACGAGATAACGAGTAGGGTGGTCACTCTCGCCAGATAGATAGATAGACGACGACAGACAGACATATAGATAGATAGATAGATAGATAGATAGATAGATAGATAGATAGATATAATAGATAGATTGATAGATAGATAGATAGATAATAGATAGATAGATAGACAGACAGACAGACAGACATATAGATAGATAGATAGATAGATAGATAGATAGATAGATAGATAGACAGACAGACAGACAGATAGACAGATAATGCATAAACATGTATGTGTATATATATACATATATATATATACTTACATAGATGCATCATATATATATATGAAGTAGGTATGTATATGCATATTTACGTATATATTGCAAAATATCTTTAAATGAAGAGTTAATTTATATATGTATGTATGTGTGTGTGTATATAATATATATATATATATCGTTGGATTTGGTTTGCAATATCCTTTATATGAGTTCGTGTGTTGAAGCACATTCTGTTTTGTCTAGGGAGAGTCACTTTATTTTTGTGCCTTATAATGTAACACACTCACCGGTAAAATTTCCTCTCATTTCTTATTTTTATTTTCCGAAAATTTTCGTCGCGTCTTGCAACCTTTTCAATAGTCTTGACTCTGTCCGGGATTTACATTGCGTTCCTTTTTGTTTGTTTGTGCGCATGTGTGTGGGTCAGTGTGTGTGTGTGTGCACCTATGCATGCATACGTATGTGTGCTTGTCTGTTCTTATAACCTATGTACCTATCCGTCTGTATGTTTATCTGTATATCTATACTTCTATATTATATATATATATATTATATATATATATATATATATATGTGTATATATATATATGTGTGTGTGTGTGTGAGTACGTGTGTGTGTGTGTGCGTGTGCGTGTATGTATATATATATATGTGTATGTATGTATGTATGTATGTATGTATGTATGTGTGTGTTTGTGAGTATGTGTGTATTATAGCACTCATTTTTGATCAGACAGCGCCATATTTCATTCACGCCTGCATATATGTACGTACGTAGGTATATATGTGTTTATACCTACATATGTAGGGCGCAGTGCGACTGTGACGGTGGAAGAAGTATAGCTTAACTAATTTAACTAAATCAGGGTGTCCAGCTATTCAATTAAGTGCACGAGCACTGAGTTCATATTGTTTGGGTTTTTATAAATATGCATTGCTCACATATGGTTGTCAACTCTGTCATCGAAATGTACAAATAGAGTAATATACATAATAATTCCTCGCCATATCGCGGTTGTTTGTGGAACGTAACACCCGCGATAGTCGCGGGACTACTGTATAAATAGTATGTAAGGCTTCCTGTAATTGGTCGCCTCTTTTGTTTATAAATACTATACACTTTATATATATCGTTTAGAGATTTATTATTGTTGTTTACAATTTTTCGAGATCAGTGACTTTTCGTCACTGGAAAAAGGATATATATTTATTTGCATTGGGACCCCTTCGCATCAAAGACCGGTGATTGTCGTCCGCTGACGACGGGTAAATACCCAGAAATTAGGGTCCGTGTGTACCACGTCCGGTCGACAATGGGAAGGATGGCTTCTCTTTGCAAATACTTATACGACACAGAAAGTGTGTCAATAGCCAGCTGTGTGGCTACAATCCAGCCTACCTCTACTTCTGGGGGACATTTTTAATTTTAATCCGGGACGTCCTATGTCCCAGATATAAAAGTAAAAATAAAATATTTCCACTTTGCAAGGTTCGAGTCGAGTACTCCCTTGCACGCTCCGTTGACTCGAACCTTGCTTCTATTGTTGCGAATTTACCGCCTCTGGTTAGTTATCTTTCATAGTCGCACCAAGACACTTTTCGATGGTGCTTTCCTCCAGGTGTTCAAATCTTCTTTTTTCTCTACATTGTATACTTTATAGACAATAGTCTTTTCTTTAATTTAATTTTTTATTTCGGTTGGTGGTGTTATCCTAGATGCACCGTCTTTGTCGGTGATCAATCCGACATAGGTTTGTATTTCTTCCATTTTAATTTTAATGAGTTCGCGCCCGCCGACGGCTGCAGCGAAATTCATTTTTGGACTTTCTTCCATCGAAGGCATTCTAACAAAAATGCTTCCGTATAAACGGTGAAAATATTGTCAATTTCCTCAAACAGGGACACAATTCAATTTTTAAGCAATAACCAAAGCTTCTTCTCCCAAAGGGGGAGGGCTACAGTTTACAATTATTTAATAAATGCAACAACGTTTCCCTTACGAGGAACCAACAAACGTGATAACAATAGTTAAACAGTAATAATAATAACAACAAGCCTTACGGTGAATCAAAAAGCAGTACGCAGTTGATTTAATTTAATTTATTCCCATTCATGTGAAACCACTTATTCAAGTTCAAGTCATTGATTCAATTTTATACCAATCGCTATTTTTACTTTTGTTATGTTACGATTATATTATAATTTAGTTTGATTTTAATTATTACTAACTACATATAATTCAATTGTTATTATTATCTCTAATTTTTAGTGTTACAGTGAAAGTATCTGACATAAAATAGAGAAATATTTTTGTTTCACTTTTAACAAGTAATACTGAAATAGTGGAGAAGATATGATATTGCTATGGGCTTGCCCTAGGCAAGAAGTTGAATATTTTTTTGCCGATGACACTCCCCGGACCCTGTAAAATTGAATGAAATTGGTTGTGTAGTTCTCAAGTTTTAGGGAAACGCACAGATAAACAGACAGACACACACATATTCTCAGTTTTATATATAGAGAGATATATATTTTTTATAATTATATATATGTAAGACTTTCTAACTCTTAACTCTTTGAGAAAAAATCTTCTCTCCAAATATATATATAACATTATGTATGTATGTAACTAAGTGCACGAGCACTGAGTTCATATTGTTTGGATTTTTATAAATATACATTGCTCACATATGGTTTTCAACTCTGTCATCCACATGTACATTAATGTGTGTGCGTGCGTATATATATATATAGGGAGAATTCACACAAAAAAACAAAAGACGAAGACAGGTAGTGTAGAAAACAAACAGATGTATTAGTATAACGCTCGGGAAGTGAAAAAGTCTTTAACGTTTCGAGCCTACGCTCTTCCACAGAAAGAAACACAGAAAGAAACAAGGAGAGAAAATAAAGAATGTGTAGTGGTTAGCGATCTATCATGGCGAATGCCGGACAGAAGAGTCACACAGTAGAGCGAGGGAGAAAGAGAGATAATAAAGTAGTGGTGATCCCCAAACGAAGGTGCGCGTGCGTGTATATAAGAGAGTTTGTATGTGCGTGTAGAAGAGGGCTGGTGATCTTGACGTGTGCGTGTGTGTATGTGTAGGTGTGAAAATGTGGGTCTGGGAAGTGGCCAGTGCTGGTGTGTGCCTGGTGGTGTGTTGAGATGTGTTGTGATGTGGTATGGTAGTGTATGGTGTAGTAGTGCGTGGTGTTGTGTGATGGTGTTGAGAGGTGGGGGAGGCGAGAGTGGGGAAAGAAAGGGTGGGGCATGGGTTAGGCTGAGGGTAGTGGTGGGGTATGTGGGCAGGCGGAGGGTGGGGGTACAGGTGGGGTATGTGGGAGTGGGTGTAAGGGATGGGGTGGGGTGGGGTTGGGAAAGATTAGGGAAGTTGGGGTAGAATGTGTAGGGGTGGGGTGGGCTTAAGAGGGAGGAATGACGATGAAAGGGGGAAGGAGAAGGTGGGTAGGAGTGAAGAGAAGAGAGAAGGAGAGTAGGAGTGAAGAGAAGTAGGAATCGGAGCAAGAGAGGAGAGGTGGGTGGGAGGATGTAGGTGTGAGGGGTAGAGAGGAGAGGTTAGATGAAGAGGGGAGGAGATTTGAGCCCATGTAGCGCAAAGGAGCGAAGAGAGAAGATTACTCCCTGTTCACGGCGCAAACGGGAGTCCGGATGGCCCCTGTGCAAGGATAATCCGAACACGGACAGGTGTTGCAAAGAGTGACCGGTAGAGCGGAATTGGCGCGAGACCGGGGTGTCATTGCTGTGTCGGATATCTCGCAACACCAGCGCCTCTTATGGTGCTGTTTGTCTATATATCGGAGGCGGGACGATGAGTCGTCACTGCTATCTTTAGCGGTCGAGTGTCTATCATTGACACTACGAAGAAAGGTCGAAATCACGTGTGTTCTGGTGGTCTCGGCACTGAAGATTGTCGGGATTTACCTGTTTGTCTCCGCGTTAGCGATATTAACAAGTGTGCATGTCGCACCAAAAGTCAATATAAGAGTATTTCTCATATCTACCACAAAATAGTTTCTTGTAAGTGAACATTCTCGTTTAAATGGGGATATTGCCGCTCACTTTGTTTGTGTGTGTGTGTGTGTGTGCGATTGATCGCTAGCCACTAAACCTTTTTTCTCTCTCTGTTTATATGTGTGCTCCTTTCCGTTGAAGAGCGTATGCTCGAAACTTCCCGAGCGTTGCACACCCGTCTTCAACTTATGTTTTGTTTTATTTTTTTGTGTGTAAATTCCAACTATATATACATATACATATATATATATATATAATCCGATAGGCTTCCTTCAGTTTCCATCTGCCAAATTCACTTACAAGGCTGTAGTAGACACTTGTCCAAGACACCATGCAATGGGATTGAACCCTGAATCGTGTAGTTTGGATACAAGCTTCTTACCTAAACGCATACACTTATTCATACATACATACAAGCATACATACGTACGTACATACAGACGGACGGACGGACGAACATACGTTTGTACATCTGTATTTGTGCGTATGTACACACACGCACAAACAAACACACACGTGCGCAGGTGTACGTGTGTGTGTGTGTATGTGTGTATGTGTGTGCGTGTGTTTGTGTGTGTCTATATGCGCAGTCAACGTAAAGCTCTATTGCCAGACATTTGCCTCAGGATGCGCACTGTCGTATCAAACCAAGATCTTCGTACCAACAAAGCCGTCGTCCACTGTAGGTCTATGTACATATACTCTTTCACATTTTTACTTGATTCAGTCATTTGACTGCGACCATACTGGAGCACCACCTTTTAGTCGAGCAAATCGACCCCAGGACTTATTTTTTGTAAGCCTAGTACTTATTCTATCTGTCTCTTTTGCCGTAAACACACCAGCATCGGTTGTCAAGCGATGTTGGGGGGACAAACACAGACACACAAACATATACACACACATACATATATATATATATATATATAATATATACATATATTCGACAGGCTTCTTTCAGTGTCCGTTTACCAAATCCACTTACGAGGCTTTGGTTGCCCCGAGTCTATAGTAGAAGACACTTGCCCGAGATTCCACGCAGTGGGAATGAACCCGGAACCATGTGGTTGGTAAGGAAGCTACTTACCACGCAGCCACTCCTATATGATATATTATAATGGTGGTTAACAACCAGCAAACTGAAGCAAACTGAGGCACTGCCTAATAATGGTATAGTTTACTATATCACACCCCGGAAGTTTGAAATTCCTAACTGTAGT
>NC_043006.1:105629807-105642307 GCF_006345805.1 Octopus sinensis | reverse complement strand
GTTTACGAGTGGTTTTCACGTTTTAGGAATGGTCACTTGTCGCTTGAAGACCAATCTTGTTCACGGTGACCTACCGCACGAATGAAAACATCACAAAAATTCATGAACTGAACTTGGAGGGCCGTCGCTGAATAATTTACGAACTTATTGATACGACTGGTGTATCCTGGAGCTCCTGCCAACGAATTTTGAGCGAGAAGTGTTCCTGTGCGAACAGCCTTGAGCGTAAGACTGTTTTTGCCAAAAACGGCCTAACCTCGCTTATCCGCCCTCCCTATAACCTCGCTTATCCGCCCTCCCTATTCGCCTAATCTTGCTCTCAGCAACGTTTTTCTGTTTTCCCGAATGAAAAAAGTTCTTAAAGGAAAATGTCTTGCAGATGTGGAAGAGGTGAAGGGAAAACGATTGAGGCGTTAAAAGGCAACACTTCGCAAGAGTTCCAGCACTGCTTCGAATCGTGAAAAATGCATCAGGGCCGATGCATTGCTTCAAATGGAGAATACTCTGAAGGCGATAAATGTGTAAACATCTAAAACTAAGTAAATAAAATAATGTTGCTAAATTCCGATTTCTTTTGGGTACCCCCTCGTATATATGTAAAGGGACAGAATTAGAGTGTACAAAGGAACTCGAACTAAGTACAAAGCCATCAAAGAGTGATACAAAGGGAATCGACCCGCCATACAGGAGTAAATCCTGGAGCAGCACAGAAAGGACCAGAAAAAAGATAGATTAGGCCAATTCATAGTATGGCATCAATACGAAGAAATACCAGATTGTCATATACGTTGATGCTACCCCTGGCGGCGAACTAGCATACCTTTTTAGAAAAGCATAAGATATAGCTAATCTACAGGTTAAAGTAGTAGAAAGGTCTGGAGCCCCTATAAAATCCCTGATCTGTAGAACTTATTCCTTCGATTGGTCCCCAAGTACGGAGAACTATTGTATAGTACGTAGGATGAACCCACAGGTTAACTGTAAGGTTAGGAATACAGTGTATAGCTTATGATGTACTGGGGGAATGTGCAGAAAGAAAATAACTACTTACATTGGAGAGACAGCTTGTAGCATAGAGGAGCTTATAGGTAAACACTGGCGGAAGCTCAAAGAGGAGAAAGGTTTGTCATTGCTCTACCAATATGATCAAGTAGAACATAGAGGCTAAGTTAATAACTTAGAGGTCAAGGGATTATCAACGTATAGAACTAACAGGACGCTTACACAGATCACAGAGGCTACACACATAGCAATAGACAGGCCGATCCTCAACAGAAAGCACGAATGGAACAATAACACCCACCACCATACCACACAACATGACGACTAAAGACAGAAGGGAGAAAAATAAACAGATACAAACCATGTAATACGCACAACGGACAAATATGCACACGCTGTGATAATATGAGAAATAGAGTTAAACAGGTAAGCACAAAAAATTATAACAGGCACAGATATAAACAACATAATAATCGAACCCATATACACACAGAAACACACATACAGTAACTTCACAAACGATCACTTCAACATCAACAACGACACCAACAACGGCAACAACAACAGCTACCACAATGGCAGAAGAGTGGGCAAACACACAAACACAGAGGGATACAGGAACGTTACCAAAAGTTGGGGTCAAGGGCAGCAACAATGGCAACAAGAGAGGAGATGGGGTGATGGGAGGGTCATAGTACTACTAAGAATAACGACACACTCACACACACCTGTACACACACACACATACACAAAACAGACGCAAACGCATGCGCATATAAGGATATACCTCATAGAAGAACAGAATGGGCTAAGCAGAGTAGGAGCACACTCGAGGACGGAAAGTGTCACTGAAGAGGTCACAGGTATGTGACGAAAGATTTCTGAACAATGGATATGAGTTAAAAAGGGTAATAAACGAGTGAAGGACGAATATATATAGTGCGTGTGTTTATTTGGCAAAAAAATGACCGTCCCGAATTACAGGCAATATATATATATATATATATATATATATATATATATATGTATGTATGTATGTATGTATGTATGTATGTATGTATGTATGTGTGTGTGTGTGTGTGTGTGTGTATGTGTGTGTATGTGTGTGCGTGTGTGTATAGGAAAAATAGAAGTTGAAAATGCACTGAGAATAGTTAAAATAATTTTTATTATATTCAAAGATTCAACTAGTTTCACTGATTTTGAAAAATTTGAAATAGAAAGATGTGGCTTATGTCGCGGCTGTCTTGCTTCTGCGTAGTGGTTGGAGCTTGTTCAATTTTTATAGGGAGTTCAGGGCTCAAATTAATATATGTTTTGAATAGGAGTCGATTGGTAAAGGATAGTCACATGACTGGTCTTAGAAATTTTCGTAGGTTCCCCGCTACGCCCGTGTGCTAGAATCAAGTGATACTCTCCTACTCTGATGTAATCTCCAGGGATACAGGCATCCAGCAACAGGACCTCCGTAATGCTATGATGGACCGTGAAGTCTGGCGTAGCATGGTAAATTCCATTGTCTCGACCATGGTCGAACAATGATGATGATGATAATGTTAATGTCTGGCGTCGTAAGTTAAGCTTGACATGGTTGACTTAGCATGTCTAGTGACAGTACCAAACAATCAATACTCTGAATGTTTTCTGTTAAGTGTTTGTAGAGAATAAACATGTGATTAAGCCTAAAACTTTTGTGCGTTTCCCGCTACGTCCGTGCGTTAGTGTCACGTGACAGTATATTTTGCGACACGGTTTAGTGAACATGTTTTGTTACAATCAAGGCACTCTAAATTTAATCTGCCAAATGGGCGAGTGCACAGGAGTCGTTTGTATATAGTCCAGTGACTAAAGTTTAGGTTGTTAGCTGTGGAGGTTCCTCACGTTAAGTGGCAGAATGAGTTTTGTGTGCGAATAGTTATTTGTGTATATACTCAGTTACAGTTTGTTAAGCTGGTTCGTACTTTTGTATGAAAGTATTTTCTTTGTTTATCCGTGCTTCATCTGTGATATTCACTGAACTTAGAGGGAGAAGACCTGGAATTTGGGGGACTTTTGTATATATATCTATGTGTCCACTCAGGGAAACCTGTCTAGTACTGGGGTCTTGTATTTGTTGTCGCTCTATTGTCAGTCTGTTTCTTAGAGTAAGCTTTGTGTGACCTATATAATCTTCATTAGATCCTTGACATTTGATAGCGTATATTGAATTTCTTGAAGAACATCTAAAATGATTTTTTGCGGTCAAAATCTCTCCTATAACTTAGAGTTTAGTGCATCAAAATTCCGATGCAACATAGTAAGTCCAGTTACTTTGAGTTGCTGAGTGTAAAGCGGGCCACAAGTTTGCTGCGGAGAATTGAAATATTCTGTTGGTCAGTTGACATCAACTATAGTATAAACTGACCTGTACCACCTGGATTGATTTGGTAACTGTTGAATGAGAGCGGCATTAATATTCTTCTCAATGTCATTTTGCTCTGGACAGTAGTCAGCTACTAACTACTAACTGGTCCTTGCCCAGCTGAATTATAAATTTGACAAACTAAGCTGCTAAGTCACCTCAGTTAACAGTAACTTTCATATTGGTCAAGAGATTCAATTTTCTCCTCGTTTTCAAATATATGATTTTGGGGGGGAATGCTCTGTGTTCATCAATGGAAATAACCTTTGAGGGTGACACCAGAGAACCAGACTGTAATTCCATCATTATGTTGCTGTTACCTCTGAGATATTCTAGGCTGTGCACAAAAGCCTCAAATACAAGTCTATGAGAGGTTGTGCACTCATCTCCTACTATAAGCATCAAAATTTCTACCTGTCCAGAATTCTACATTTGACTGGCATTTGTTGAGTGCAAAGTTGAGTGAGCGGCTTAAAACCAGAGTGAGCAGCCCTACCTTGCATGATAATCCAAGAATAATGGTATTTAGTATTTAGATTTAACTGATACATAAGAGACGACTTTGAAGACAGAGGTGGAATTATCAGGAAACGGAGGTTTCTGCCTGTTAAAGCGTGACGTAGGTGAGAGAGGTTGGCAAGTCGGATTGAGTTTTCGATACAACTAGTATTTGAGAGTTTGTACCCAATGAAACCCAAAGTTGAACGTAAAATAGGTCACTTTGTTTACGGTAGTCTTCTTTGGCTGCTGTTTTGAGTAGGTCGAATGATCTCGCTGGCTGTTGTTTCGAGCAGGTCAAATGATCTCGTTGAGACTCCAATGTTCGTTCATTAAATTCGTGTCGTTTGGTAGAGTACTGCTGCAGGATGTAGGGTGAAAGCGAAAAATTGTGGGTGGATTTAGGTGTGAAACAATCAGTTGAGTATCGCGGGTGGGGAGAGTGTAAACATTGATATGGGAGACGGAGAATTAGAGAACCGGAATCAAAGACTTTTGTAGTCAAGAATTTAAAGACGCACAGACGTCTAATTTATAAGAAACGACTGGAAACGAAAGAAAGAAAGAAAGAAAGAAAGACAAGCAGAAAATAAAAAGATAAAAAGAAAGCACTAAATAAAGAAAAGGATAAGAAAGAAAGAAAAGGAAAAAAAGAATGATTAGTAAAAGACACTAATACAAAAAGGAAGCCTCGGACTCAGAAATATAATGAGGCGGTGGAGACAGAGCGTTCTAGAGTAGGGCGGGAGAAGCAGACCGGAAGTAGCATGAAAGAGGGAAAGGGTAGGATAGACGTGAAGATTATTTAAATCATGCAAGACAAATAAAATTAGAATATAAATGTCGTTTGAAGCAAAAGTGACAAAAGAATTAGTAATGTGGTGTTTGTATATGATTTATGGCTCGGACAAACATCATAGCTATTAGTACTACTTTAACTAAGAACATCATAGCTGTTAGTATAACAGCCACGACACAGATCCCGACTATTAGGGTTAACGAAACCATAGACATCATAACTCAACATTAATGTAACTACAAACATCATAATACTTCCACTGTAGGCGCAAAGCTTGAAATTTTAAGAGAGGGAAATAGTCGATTAAATCAAACCCAATGTTCAACTGGTAATTATTTTATCGCCCCTCCAAAAGAATGAAAAGCAAAGTCAACCTCGGATGCATTTGGGCTCAGAATGTTAAGAGTCCTAAGAAATACCGCTAAGCATTTTGTCCGACTCCTTAACGATTTTACCAGCTCACCGCCTCAACAGCCGATTGTATAATGATTAATTGCAGAGTAACTACAAATATCGTATTGAAAGTACTGTTACAACATATGTTATAACAATTGTTGTTTGTTCTTTCTCGAGCCATCCCTGGCTCATAGGGCCGGTTTCCCGGTTTCCTTGGCGTATAGGTTCCCCACCTGGACGGGCCGCCGAACCGTCGCAGGTGAGCTGCAAAATGCAGGAGAAAAGAGTGAAAGAAATCTGTGGCGAAAGAGTCAGCAGAAATTCGCCATTACCTTCTGCCGGAGCCGCATGGAGGTTAGGCGTTTCACACATCGCCCGGTCTGAGATTCGAACCTGCGATCCCTCGACCGCGAGTCCGCTGCTCTAACCACTAGGCCATGTCTCTCCACGTTATAATAATTAGTACTTCTATAACTACAAATATAACAATTAGTAATACCGTAACAACAGACGTGTGGAGGGACATGGCTTAGTTGCCAGGGTGTTGCACTCTTGATCGTAAGATTGTGGTTTCGATTCCTGGACTGAGCGATCTATTGTGTTCTTGAGCATTGCTCCTGTTCACTCAGCTGGCAAAATTGAGTAATCCTGCGACGGACCGGCGTCGTGTCTGAGCGTGGAATACGCCACAGAATCGGGGAAACCTGCCTTATGAGCCTATAGTTCGAGAAGGATCTTTGATCCTATGTTTTATTTATTTTTAACAAGAGACATCCGAGTTATAAAAAAGCACGCAACTACAAACAGGATTGAACTAGTTCTATCGCACAAACAGACATCAAAACAGTCACCATTTTCGTAGCTCCTCTTTTCGCCCTTTTCAAGCTTAGTCAGGCTCATGGGCCCGGTTTCTCGGTTTCTGTGGCGTATGTGTTCCCCCGGCTGAACGGGACGCCAGTCCATCGTAGCGTTACTCAAGAAACAGGAAGAGAGAGAAAGCTGTGGCGAAAGAGTACAACAGGGGTCGCCACTACCTCCTAGGTGTTTTCGTTCAATAAACACACACAACGCCCGGTCTGGGAATCGAAACCGCAATCTTCTGACGGCGAGTCTGCTGCCCTAACCACTGGGCCATTGCACCTCCACATTTTCGTAACTTAAAAAAAAAAAAAAAGAAAAAACATCATAATTATTAGCATTAACATTACTGACATAACCACTAGTACTAATGTAACTAAAGCTATCATAACAATTAGGATTAACCTAATTACAGATGTTATAAATATTAGCAATAACTAATTAACTCATTCTTTTAGTTGTAATGATGATAATGATGATGATGATAAGGAGGAGGGGGAGGCAATGATGCCAATGTTTCTCACGATGATGATGATGATGATGATGATAAAGAGGAAGTGGCGAAAGGTGTCACCACAAGAATCAACAAGGAGGGTCCCATATGACTTGCTAGATATAACAGCCAAATCTCTCTCATGTGTCTATAAAAGTAAAATAGGAAGGAAAGATTAAATATTGTAATCCTAGATAATCTTTAAAAAAAACAGGATGGACGCAGGCGGAATGTTTTTTGATCAGAAATTCGCCCAATCAGAGCTGACTAAGGGCTAAAAAACAGTAGCAAGTGTACAGAAGTAGAGTGCACGGGGGCCTCGTTGAGAGCGTGTAACGTATTACTGAGCATGACGGACGGCGCTGCTGCTGCTGCTGCTGATGATGATGATGATGATGATGATGAGGAGGAGGAGGAGGAGGGGAAGATGGCGGCGACGACGATAAAGAGGGTGATATATCTGTGTATGTATGTAAGTATGTATTTATGTATGTCATTATTCAATTTTATTTCAAGATTTCTTGCCAATTCAGAACGAGCCGGTTTCAAACCTAGATCCAAGGATCCTTCATTGGAAGTTCAACAACATCAACAGGGTATTTTTGTATGCATGTACGTATGTATGTATGTATGTATGTATGTATGTATGTATGTATGTATGTGTGAATGTATGTATGTATGTATGTATGTATGTATGTATATATGTATGTATGTATGTATGTATGTATGTATGTATGTATGTATGTATGTATGTGTGAATGTATGTATGTATGTATGTATATATGTATGTATGTATGTATGTATGTATGTATGTATGTATGTATGTATGTGTGAATGTATGTATGTATGTATGTATGTATATATGTATGTATGTATGTATGTATGTATGTATGTATGTATGTATGTGTGTGTGTATGTATGTATGTATGTTATGTATGTATGTGTGTGTATGTAGTATGTATGTATGTATGTATGTGTGTGTGTATGTATGTATGTATGTATGTATGTATGTATGTATGTATGTATGTATGTATGTACGTATGTATGTATGTATGTATGTATGTATGTATGTATGTATGTGTGTGTGTATGTATGTATGTATGTATGTATGTATGTGTGTGTATGTATGTATGTACGTATGTACGTATGTATGTATGTATGTATGTATGTATGTATGTATGTATGTATGTATGTGTGTGTGTATGTATGTATGTATGTATGTATGTATGTATCTATGTATGTATGTATGTATGTATGTATGTATGTATGTGTGTGTGTATGTATGTATGTATGTATGTATGTATGTATGTATGTATGTCTGTATGTATGTATGTATGTATGTATGTATGTATGTATGTATGCATATGTGCAGATTTCCATGTTTTGCTTTATGTATATATTCTCATGCATATAGCTGCATATCTAGACATGCTCATATATAAAATTATAAACTTCAGGGAAGTTTTACAGATTTCTACAGTTTCAGTGATGGGTTGGATCTGTAGCCTTCGAATCAGCTTTCTCTTTTCTGGTTTTAAGAAGCCTTAATTTCTCAAGATTGGTATTTAGGCAGAGTGTTACATATCCCAGTGCTCCAATAATTACAGGTATAAACATAAACTTGTAATCTGGATAGAATAACAGTATATATGTATGTATATCTGTATGCATGTATGTATGTATGTCTGTATGTATGAATGTATGTATGTATGTATGTATGTGCTTACGTACGTACGTATATAACATGGAAAACTAGAGGTATATTAAATACCATACAACATAAATTCTTGATTTATTAAAATTATCTCCGCCTCTAGAGGATGTGTCATAATGTCCAAATGGCAATTGTGAGCAGATTCACTCGACAAGGGCAGATAATCTCAAGATCCAATAATCCTCAGAATTGACATGCTATTGAGGGGAAAAGAACAAGCCTACTGTCTGGAGAGAAGAGGACAATCGTGGTCAAATGTTTCTGGCTTAATAGCTGTCATCAGCTCAACAGTGTGTGTGCGTGTGTGTGTGTGTGTGTGTGTGTGCGTGCGTGCATGTGTGTGTTTGTGCGCGCGTTCGTGTGTGCGTGTGTTCGATATAGTGTGTTCGATGAAAGCGTGGTTTATCTTGAACTTGAACAAAAAGTGCTTAGATCTGGTTCAGATGCTCACTCGACTATATGCGGTGGGGCTGCTCAATTAGGATGACCTTGGGTTATAATCATAAGAACAACTACAGCAAAATCAACAACAAACACCAACGGTAAGAATAAGATTACAATAAACAACGGAAGATCTCTACCGAAACGAATGTTACTTACTAGCATTTATCTTATCAGACCCACCAGAATCATGGTACCAACCACTGACGAAGATATAGTATACTGAAAAACTGGATCCGTGGATCGCTTCTGGACAGTAGTTCCACCATGCATAGAGAAGTGACCTGGACAACATCATTATCATCATCATCATCATCACCTTCATCACCACCATCACCACCATCATCATCCTCATCAGCAATGACAGCAACGGCACCAGGACCCATACTAACACTACTGACAACTACAAAAAAAACTTGAGAAAAGAGGTGAATACATTGGATTATATAGTCCTAGATATGCAATGCCTGAATCAAGGACATAGTGGTCATGAATGGAATGTCTTTCATTATAGGTCTGCTCTGCCAGAACCAACTTACACCCAAAAAGACAATAACATTAATAATCCTTTCTACTAATTAGATCTACCCCTGTACTCAACTGCTACTTATTTTACCGACCACAAAAGCATGAAAGACAAAGTCGACCTCGGCACCATTTGAACTCAGAACGTGGAAACGGATGAAATACCTATTACTTTACTACCCACAAGGGGCTAAACACAGAAGGGACAAACAAGGACAGACAAACGGATTAAGTCGATTGTATCGACCCCAGTGCGTAACTGGTACTTATTTAATCGATCCCGAAAGGATGAAAGGCAAAGTCGACCGCGGAGGAATTTGAACCCAGAACGTTACGGCAGACGAAATACGGCTACGCATTTCGCCCGGCGTGCTAACGTTTCTGCCAGCTCGCCGCCTTAAACGGACGAAATACCGCTAACCATTTTGTTCGGCATAGTAACGGTTCTTCCAGCACACCTCTTTAACAATTACATTAATAATCCTTTCTATTATAGACACAAGGCTTGTTTTTTTTTTGTTTTTTTTTTAGTGGGAGGGAACTAACTAGTCGACTAGTTCAACTAGTACTTATTTTATCAATCACGAAAGGATGAAAGGCAAAGTCGACCTCATCGAAATATGAACTCGGAACGTAAAGATAGACGAAATGCTGCTAACGATTCTGCCAGCTCACCGATCTAACATTAATGATAAAAATCATAGGTCTACTATTGACCATACCAATACGACTACCGGCCACAACAGCAGCAACTAAAACCATATCATAGTATCAACAACAACCACAGCTTATGACTCCCACCAACCCCACCAACAACATCAACCACAACAGTAACCACATCCAAAAAAGAACAACAGTTATACAACTATGTAACTCTGACCTCTGAAATAATAACAATAGCAACAAAGACGATAATAATAATAATAATAATAATAACAATAACAACAACAACAACAACAACAACAACAACAATAATAATAATAGTAATAATTTGATGAGGATGAGGAGGATGGTGAGGAGGAGGAGGGGGATGATATGAATGTGTAAATAAATAAAATTTAGGGCAAAAAACAATGAAAGACAAGACAAGATTTGGCTGGGGAAAGAGTTGGTTGATGGATACGCAGAAGAGAGAGAAAAGAAAACATATTTTAATTGATACACCTCTGTTGTGAAGATAATGGACGAGAAAGTGCGGCCAGCTAGAGCACTGACGCTATCTATCATGGCGCCTATACTGGACGGACGGTGTCGTGCGCTTGCGACCGGAACAAATAATCCATTTCCGTTCTCTCTTATCGCCGCCGCCCTCATCGCTGTCGTTGCTGCTGTCTTCGTCGTAGTTTTCTTGTTTACTCATGCTGTTGTTGTTGTGGTGGTGATGGCAGTAGGGGTGGTAGTCGTCGTGGTTACTGCTGTGGGTGCTGTTGTAGTTGTTGCTATAGTGGTATATATATATATATATTATATATATATATATATTATATATATATATATATGTATGTATGTATGTATGTATGTATGTATGTATGTATGTATATGTATATATATATATATATATATATATATATGTATGTAATATGTATGTATATGTATAGTATATATATATATATATATATATATATATATATAATATATATATATATATATATATTATGTATGTATGTATGTATGTATGTACTTAAGTGTTATATGTGTATATGTACGTACGTATGTATGTATGTTTGTATATACACGCATATTTAGATATATGCATATATATAAAATATATGTGTATGTATCTGTATATGTATGCGCATGTATGCGTATGTGTGTGTGTGTGTGTGTGTGTGTGTGTGTGTGTGTGTGTGTGTGTGTGTGTGTACATATCTATCTTCATTTTTCGCTTTTTATCTTTTTCTTTGTTATTCGATTCTTCAAATCAATTGCAATTCACATTTCTTTGCAAGTTTTCCAATTTTATTTTACTTCCTTTCCTTTTTTTTCTCTCTTTTCCTCTACCTCCTCCTTCTTCTTTTTCGCCGTCTTTTATATCTTCTTCATCTTTTGTTTTGTTTCTTTTCTTTTTCTTTCATATTTTTGCTCCATCTCTTGTTCTTTTTCCAGTTACTTCTATCCGTCTTATTATTATCAATCATTCATTTCTTTTCACTCGGTTTTCTTTATCCTTTTACCCTCCCCTCTCCTCTTCTCTTTCTTTCCTTACACTTACTTTTTCTTTTACCTCCATATTTTCGCCCTCTTCTGCCTTACTTCCCAACCTCATTTTATATTGCTCATTATTATTATTTTGTGTGTGCTTGCGTGTATATGTGTGTTATGTGTATGTATATGTGTTGTGAGTGTGTGTCATTTTTTCATTGCTGTTTTATTGTATAATTCTAACAACCACTTCTTATCTTTTCTTATTATAATAGTAATCTAACAATTCCTCCTTCCTTTCTTTACTGTCATTCATCTCCTTTCTTTTTCTGCCCTTCATTACTTTTCTTTCTTCTTTCTTTCTGCCATTCAGTTTTTGTTTATTTATTTATTTATTTACATATTAACTTCAGGTTTTTTTGGCGGGGGGGGGTCATTTTTTTGTACTTTTTATGAATTTTTTTGCATCATGTTTTCTTTCTACTTGCTTTTTTCTTTCTCTCTTTCTCACTTCTTAACTTGTTCTTAAACTTTCCATCTCATATTCTTCCCTTATTTTATCCTCTCTTACTTCTCCTCAAAACCACTATTACACACGCCACACACACCCACACACACACATACACACACACACTCCCTTACAAAGACGCACATCCTCACACACACACACTCACATACATACATCCTTACATACGTCCTTAGAAATACACCTTTACACTGACACATTCACTCACTCACTCTCTGCCTCTCAATATATCTATTTGTCTATCTATCTACTGTACCTCTGTCACTTTTCCCTTACTCTCCATACCTACCATTACTCCTCCCTCTCTCTCTCTCTCTCTTACATCTTTATAGTTATTTATTTGCATTACTTATCGATCAATATGTTTCTTGTTTCTCGTTTCATGTTTCTTATTTGTCTAAACATCATACTTTCTCTCTCCCCCCCCTTTCTCTCTCTCTCTCTCTTTCTTTCTTTCTTATTTCTACTTCCTCCTTTCTTCATCAAATATTCTTGTCTCAGAAAATATAATAAAGTTTGTTTGTTTTGCTTGTTTATTGGTTTGTTGGTTGGTTGGTTGTTGGCTTGGTCGATTTTTTTTCAGAATTATTTTCTTACTGTTTTTCTTTTTTTGTTTTCTACGTTTATTTTTTTACTTTCACTTTCATTTTCATGTTTGTGGTCATATATACACCCCTACCTATCTGCCTACCTACCCATCTCCTA
>NC_043006.1:105622307-105624807 GCF_006345805.1 Octopus sinensis | reverse complement strand
GGTCGGCAGAACTGCTGTAGAGCTTGGCGACACTCTCGGTGCCAATCGCCCAGTTTCGGTCTCTTTTTGATCCACGTTTGCAGTTCGGTCAGTGAGACGAGCTGCGGGAAGTCGCGCCTCACAAACGGCGCCCACACCTGTTCACCGTCGTCGATGAATTTCCAGAGATGTCGCAGTCTCAGCGCATGCCTGCGCATCAACAACCATGGCATGCCCAGTCCTCCATTCAACGGATGTTGACAGCAAATGGACTTCCTCACCATCGGAACGCCACCCTTCCACAGGAAGCGGAAGAGTATGCGTTCCAGTTTGGTGATGGTGGCGTCGGGACAAGGTACGACGGTCAGGCGGTAATCGATGACGGATGCGATGTACGCGTTCGCCGCCTCCGCCCGGCCTTTTAGAGACAGCTTTCTCTCGGCCCATGTTTGGCTGAGAGCGACCACTATACTCGTGATCTCGTCCCAGTTCTTATCCATTTGGAGGTCCGGACTGAACCAGACCCCGAGCAATTTAACCGGTCCGTCCAGCGTCCCACTACTGAGTCGCAGTCGGACGGCATGGGCTTGCTTCTCCAGGTGCCGAGTAGCAAACCCACTGACTTTTCCGGGTTAATCTTTGCTCCCGTCACCGTTTCGTATTTTCTTAGTGTCTCGCCTATCATCTTGATATGTTTGTCGCTCGACACTATGACGGTGACATCGTCCGCATATGCCGACACGCTCGTCCCGCAACCCAGTTCCTGTGGGATGCCCCTCAGTGTCGCCAGCTTCCGCAGTAGCGGCTCGAGAGTCAATACATACAGAAGCGCCGACAGGGGACACCCCTGACGGACCGAACGCGTGATGTCAAACGGTTTCGACAGGTGACCGTTCACCTGAATCACCGATCGGATGCCGCTATACAAGGCAGCGATCCAACCGCGGAAGACGGGACCGAAGCCAGCCGCCCTGAGGACGGCCGCCAAGCACCGATGGTCGACCTTATCGAAGGCTTTAGACTGATCCAAATTTATCAGCGCCCCACCCATGCCAGGATCCTTAACTACCCTGTCCACAATGTAGCGCATCAGATGGAGGTTGTCATGTATGGTTCTGCCCGGCACGGCGCATGTTTGCGCCCTGTCGACCAGTTTACCAATGACAAGCGCCAACCTCTCGGCTATTACTTTGGCCAAAATTTTCAAATCTGCGTTGAGCAGAGTGATGGGCCTGAATTTATCTATAAAATTCCCCTTGTTTGGGTCTTTCTTCAGCAACGTCACTGCAAAATTCTCCCATTTTGTTGCCAGTTGCAGTAGACTGGTGCCAAGAGGTCGCCAAACAAGTCTGGCATTTGACAATACAGCTCGTAGGTTAAACCATCCAATCCAGGCGACTTATCCCTCTCGCAGCCCGCCATCGCATCCCACACGTCAGCGGCTGTAATGGGACTTTCACAACACTCCGCTTCTCTTGCCGAGAGCCGCGGCAGGTCGGTCAGGTAGGCACTGAAATCCATCCCGCGTTCCGACCCACCACTCGCACCAAACAGTCGAGCAAAGTGCTGTTGAAAGGCCTCACACATCCTTTCGGGTTCGAGTGAACTGCATCCCTGTTGATCTATTAGAGACCGAATGGTGGCTCTGTTGCCACGCTGCGCCTCCGCTACCCGGGCCTCTCGCGCAGCTTCGATCCCTTCCTTCCTTAAGGCACGCATTTTAGCTCTGACGACGCAACCTTCATACTTGGCGTTGAGGTGTTGGTCGAGGGCCATCCTCGCAGCCAGCACGTTGGTTGCGCTGCCAGTGGTAAGTGCCTCTTCTAGTTTCTTAACTAAGTCTCCTCTACTCTATTTCGTTCTATCGCTAATTCCTTGCTAAACTAATTGATTCCGATTTTATTGCCATTTTCAGGGCGTACAACCAGCGGTTGTTACGACGGCTCCCGTCAGCGCCCTCTTAATTAACTCGCTAATCCGGTTCCTGTAAACCTGTCGCTCTAACAGCGACGTGTTCAGTTTCCAGTAACCGGGACCCTGCCGATGTGTTTTATCTAAGTCGAGCGTACACGTAACAAATTTGTGATCTGTGTAGCTGACTATTTTAAATTGTGGACATCCTACACTATCCCTATCCGCTGTCCTGCATAGAATTCTATCTAGATAAGATCTCGACGATCCGACGCGGTTTGTCCAAGTCCACGTTGGCACGTTCGGATGGTCGAGTCGGAACTTGTCAGACAAATGGAAACGTCTGAGCAGGTCTTTGAGGCTCTTACACCCCCTTCTATTCCTATCCCTTCCCACATAATCTAGATGCGTGTCCAAGGTAGCGTTCCATTCCCCTACTAACAGTAAAGGTCTAGACGTACCCAGGAAAACCTCTAGACGTCTGAAGAAATCCGCCCGACCCGTTCAGGACGGTGGATAAACTGCCATCAGACGGAATGCACACCCATTTCTGCCATCCACGTCCAAGACAACCAGCCTATCCTCCGGGTCTAGGAATATTGCTCTTACT
>NC_043006.1:105602307-105614807 GCF_006345805.1 Octopus sinensis | reverse complement strand
CATCGGAGTTAAGTCACGCCGAGTGGAAAATGCTACTGAGAGCGAAATACAAAAATACCTTGGAAAAAAGGAAAAAAGTTTAGAACTATTGAGGTGAGATATGAGATGGAACAAGAAGCCAAGTGTAATTCCGCGACCACTTTTAGGAATGACATCTTTTTCTTAATCCCCAGCTATCGCGGCCAACGTCTTGCCAAGATTAGGGTGCTGAATATGCCACCAGAAATATCCATTACCCGGCTAATGGCGGCCGTCTAGGCAGGTTTAGAAGACAAAGTGACAATATTGGATGTCAAGAAAATACCTAAGCAAAACTGGTTAAGTATAGATATGGAACTAACCTTACAATGCAAGCAGGACCATATCGATCAGCTGCCCATTCTAATCGATCTCCCGGATGGTATTCACCTGTCTGTGTTAGTGGAGGGTTGAAAGCCAAGATGTCATATATGTGGATCGGTAACTCACTTAAAGGCATTCTGCTCTGAAACAAGAAAAACTAAACTACCACTGCTGCCAACATTACAAACACCACAAACGCAAAATTGGGAACAAGTGCTCAAGGCTCCTACACCAACGCCCACACCCACGCTCACACCCAATCCCAAATCAAGACAAAGAAGGAGTCTACCTCCGGTTGCCACGGAAAAGCAAGCTTCTCCTAAATGCTCTTCCTCCCAAACCAACATCAACTGTAATGACATGGAGAAAGAAGAGCTGAACGATCAATGGATCACAGTTGCAAAAGGGGGTGGGCGAAAGCTGTGGAAAGCGGTACATAGCCCTATTCCAAGAATTCAACAAAAGTATATACTGAAACCACAACTGCTACACAGTTCACTGTCACTCCAACAAAAGCAACAAGAGCAAGAACAACAACTTCAAAACCAGAAACATCATCGACAGCAGCATGAAATTAGAGCAAACACAGAAATAACCAATTACCGATCTTCAAAAACAAGAATATTCATCAGACAAGACGAAATGGATCCATCAATTTCACTGTGCGACAGTGAGTTGATGGATTTTGTAAGTCAAAACAAAAACAAGAGACGGCAGGAAAGGAAGTTGGGGACTGAATTCTCTAAACTCCCAAAGGCAAACTTTTACTTAAAATGTCGTCAGAACCTTTATAAAACTATAAGAGAAAAGTTTCCATGCAGTGTAGGGAATTTTTAAAAATCAGTTGATAAAAGGCAGTTTGAAGGGCCTTTTAAAAAGTTTTCGCCAGTAAAGAGGACATAAACTTCCGGACTTCTCGAAAATCAAGGTGAGTAACCTCATCTTTTTCTTTCTCCGATTAGCATGACTGTGCTGAGAATGGTGTGTGTGAATGTGCGTAGCCTGAGATCAGCTTGGGAGCAAGGTCACTTGCTCAATGATCTCAGGTCGCTTGATTTAAATGTGACTGTCATTAGTGAAACAAGGATCTCCGGAAAACACTCTCTGGCATCCATTTTCGAGGACAACGAGATATTCTCATATTGTGATCTATCGGGAGCGGGTGGCGATGTAGTAGTGCTATTCCGGAAATCCTTACATCTCCAAGAGCGGGTTATCTTTCTGGACCTGGATGATAAGGTGGTGGTCTCGGACGTGAATAGCAGCTTTCTGACAGGTACCAACTGGATTTCCCTGACGTGCCAGTGTGGACATGGAGAAACCACAGCAGGTCATTCTGATCGTATTTAGATAGAGTATTTGTTAGGCCAGAGGATGGAGATACCATAGGTTGTCCACAATTTAAATTGGTCGGCTACACAGGTCACAAATTTGTGACATGCACAGTCGACTTAGATAGGACTGTAGATAGAGACCCGGTTACTAGAAGTTAATTGAGTTCTTGCCGGCTCGGAAAGACTACAGGGACTGGATTAGTGTACTAGTTAAGCGGCAGTTGAAAGGGACAATCGTCAACAACCGGTGGTGGATCGTTCTGAAGAGAGCAATTAGAGTAGAATCGATAGGGTTTAGCCAAGGTTTAGTAAGAGAGAGAAATAGATTAGAGGGAGAACTAGTTGTTAGCAAACTAGAAGGGGCTATTAGTAAAGGCATCACGACCGACGTGTTAGCGGCGAGAATGGCCCTTGACCATTTCTTTGAGGTGCAACACGAAGGGTGTCAGCTAAGGCCCTTGCGCTAAAACACTAAGGAACCAAAGCCGTCCGATGGGCCCAAACGGTAGAGACGCGACGTGAAAACAAAACGACGATCAAGTTTTTGACAGATCCCGGCTAACAGCACTAGGAATTCTTCCGTTCTGATGCCAGTTAGTGTAGACGTCTGCCAAGAGGCTGCCTAATCTTGTGCTCTGCAGTAAGCTCCCTTGGCACCCATCTAGCACAGACTTTATGGAAGTGAGTGCAAGGACTAGTAAAGTGGCATTCCTATCCAAAGAAATTGATGGGAATCAAATTTAAAAACGGGAGGATAAGGTGGAAAATAACATAAGGCAGATGCCAGACCTACAAGGCTGGGTACCAGTGAAAGGTGGGTTGTAGGTAATAAAGTGACGTAAAAAAGATACTAGACATTGTCTGCAGTGGGTGGTCAAATTTTACCAGAATGAACACCTAGGTTTATCTCGCCACAAAGAAACGCTAGAAATAAATGCCAACTAATAACCAAAAGATTTAAGATTTGGGGTAATAAAAACTAAGGTTAAGACATAATGTTATAAAAATAAAAATAGAATAAATAAATAGATAAAATTAATTTTAAATAATTAAATTTAAATTTAAATAAAGTTAACACTTCAAATTAAAAATAAGAAATAAGTGCCCATAGCGCTAAGGAAGATACATTGTTAATAAGACCTGTCAAAGAACTATGGGACTAAGGAGTTTATATATAAACGGAGAGAATGTATAGTGCTGCTTATTTAATAACGGTAAAATGGTATGTATGTGGAAGTGTTGGATAGGTAAAATGTCTGAGCTAGATGTAAGTGAAAATCAGAAAGTGTTAGTTTCTTTTACACTTAGAGCTAAGAATAAATTTGAAGGACATAAATAATTTGTGTAGATAGGTGGATAATGATTCGTGCTGCTTATTAAGTAACAGAGTAGCGTTATATAACAATATGCATAAGAATTATTTTAGTTATAGCCATCAAGTAGTATGCTGGTCCTGGTAGGGAATTTCCTTTTTCTTGCGGTAATGCACCTTCATACTTGAATTTAAATGGACCGAATATCGATGCTTGAAACTAATTGTGGATCTTAGATAGTACCAAGTAGAATTGAGAAGTTTGTTATGAACTATGCATTTGTAAACAGCTTTAAACCTTTTGCAATGAGTTTGCAAAAGGGCATTCATTTGCAACTCCAACTAGACCTTTCTGGTGCGAAGGAATTTCTTGTTTGTAGATTTGATGTTGAACTTATATATATATATAAATTTATATAAATAAGGATAAGATCGTTAATCTAAAAATAAAATAGCGATTTTATCAAGTGGTCAGCATGGAAAAAAATAACCTCCAAAGGTAATAATTATTAAAATTATAAATTATAAATTGATATAAATCCTTAGATCCTTAAAAATGCTTTAGCCCGAAGGCCGCAGCCATATGGACAATTTAGGTGGTTTTAAAGTCAGATCATGGCTGCTATTTTCAGCATGGTGGTATCTCGTAGATACCCTAATTTATAATTTTATACATATATATACGAGAAGTCAAAAATTATCCGCACTTCTGCACCATAACATATCTTTATTGTCACACTGCCTTCTGCATATGCGTACTTATAGTTGGTACTACTGTGGCCACGTGATCGGAGTTTGAGCCTGGTCGCGCCATTTTTCTCTGGTTTTACAGCGTAAGCATGATCGCCCCAATAGCAATGTGCACCAAAGAAGAACAAAGAGCAGTGATACGATTTCTCTGGTCGGAAGGTGTGTCAGGTGCTGAAATTCATCGGAGGTTTTTAGCACCATACGGGGACAGTACACTATTGCGTAGAAGTGTGTATGAGTGGATCGAGAAGTTTAAAAGTGGTCGGACAATTGTGACGCACGAAGAGAGATCAGGACGCCCGTCAACCTCCATCACTGACGAGAAGATTCAGCAAGCTTGAGAGATAGTAGTGGTGAACCGGCGAGTTATCATCGATGAGGTAGTTCGTTCTCTGTAGATTAGTCATGGTTCTGCCTATCAAATCATCCGCGATGAGCTCGGCTTCCATAAAGTCTGTGCAAGATGGGTGCCAAGGGAGCTTACTGCAGAGCCCAAGCGCAAACGTCTTGAGGTCTGCCAATGTTTACTCAATCGCTACAACAATGAAGGCGAGGAATTTTTGAGCAGAATAGTTACAGGAGATGAAGTGCGAGTCGATCATTATGAGGTAGAATATAAAAGACAGAGTATGGAAGGGAAACATTCTGGCTCGCTAGCGACAAAGAATTTCAAAACTCAGTCTCCTGCGAGAAAGGTGATACTAGCTCTTTTGGGGGTTTCAAAAGGGCCTCTACTGGAAGACTAGTTGGAAAAGGAGTGTATGATCATCAGTGCAAGATATGGTGCTTTGCTCGCCAACAAACTGAAGCCAGCAATTCGCAGCAAACGCCGAACTCTATTGTCGAAGAGAGTTTTGTTGTTGCATGACAATGCACGCCCACACACGGCCGCCTGGACCGTTGAAACCATTAACCAATTGGGTTTTGAGGTGCTGGAACACCCTGCTTACAGCCCAGATTTCGCCTCTTCCGACCATCATACCTTTGGACCGCTGAAAGATTGTTTACGAGGTCGTCGATTTCCTACGGATGAAGATGTGAAGGAAGCGGTGCATGAGTGGTTACACGACCAACCAAAATACGAAAGCCTGTGGACCGGTGAACCAAGGTGCATCGAAAAGGAAGGGGACTATAAAGAAATATGACGTACTTGTTTATCCCCTGTTTTTATATAAATACACTGAAAAAGCAAGAGTGCATATAACTTTTGACTCTCCCTCGTGTATATATATATATATGTATAAATATAAATATTATATATATATATAAATAATATATATATATGTATGTATATATATATATATATGCATGTATGTATGTATGTATGCATGTATGTATGTATGTATGTATGTATTGATGTTGCTATTAATATATACATATATATATGCGAACTTAATTATTTGGCCTCATTTCCTCAGAAAACAATTATGTGTATATTTATATATATAGAGAGAGAAATACATGTGTATATGTATATATATATATATATATATATATATATATATATATATATATATATATATATATATATACATATCTATATATACACATATACATATATAATATTTATATATCTGTAAATGTTATATTTATATATATATACGCATACATAGATAGACAAACATACAGATAGAGCGACAGACAGACAGACAGATAGATAGTTATATGCATGTATGTATGTATGCATGTATGTATGTATGCATGTATGTATGTATGCATGTATGTACGTATGAATGTATGTATGTATGTATGTGCACATCGTAGAAAACGACGGCGGACCCTCTAACATGATTGTATACAGTTTATCAATCATAACAGATGACAAAATTTGAAAGCGAAAAAAAGCGACTTTGTCGTACGATGTTGCTTTCTGGTTTTTGAATTTAGATTCTTTGCTTTGTTTTGTTTTCGTTTTTGTATTTGTTTTTTATTGTTTTTTTGTTTTTTATAAGAGTAAGAAAAAAGAGGAAACGAAAAAGAAAGTGATTGACAAAACAAGAAAGGAAAACAAATGAGAGGGGGGTGAGATGAAAAGGAGGTGACGTGAAGAAGGTGAAGAAGGAATATAATTTAAATAAATAAATAAAAGAATCTTTATGGAAACTGCTTTTAAGCTGAAAGGCAGAGAAAAAGAAAATAATTCGTTACGGTTGTATAATCCGGTATTGACGTCATAGATATATAACAGTATAGTAATCCAAAATAATTCAATTCGTGGATAATGGATGATAGCCACAAATGCAGGCGTGGCCTTTTTTATTCATACGTATGCAATTAACAAAGAGATCTTTAACAGAGGGTGAAAAAAAAACAGACATGACCTTCAACGGTAAACAACAAAATAAAAGCAAACATGCGTTAACATGGTTGTTGTTATAGTTGAAGTTACTGTCGTGGTGGTGGTGGTGGTGGTGGCGGCGGCGGCGGAGGTGGTGGTGGTGGTCGTCGTCGCCGCCGCCGCCGCCGCCGCCACCACCACCACCACGACAGTGATGGGGACAACGGAGGAAGAGGAGGAGGAGGAGGAAAAGGGACACGATTGCAATAACGATATGCTGTTGATTAGTCCTAAGTCCTCTCTCATTGATTAGGCCTATGATCAAAGCCATTCCAGCCGTGACAGTCCGATTTTATCTCAAGCCCCGGGCTACATTATCCAATGTGTCCCTTATATAAAGACAGCAGGCTGTAATGTTTTGGTTGATACTTTTAGCGTAATTTTTCTTCATTTAGTCATAATTATTATATAGATTTCAAATTTTGGCACAAGGCCAGGATGGGGCTAGTCGATTACATCGACTTCAGGGCCCGACTAGAACGAAAGGATAAACGACAAAGTCGACCTCGGTGGAATTTGAACTCAGAACCTAAAGACGGACTAAATGCTTAGCAACATTTAGTCCGGCATGCTAACGATTCTGCCAGCTCACCACCTTAATCATAATTATTATAAACTAACTGTCACGCCGTCGGTTACGTCGACAAAGATTCCAGCATATCTGATCAACGGAACAGCCTGCTCGTGAAATTAACGTGCAAATTAACGGGCGTAGGAGTGGCTGTGTGGTAAGTAGCTTGCTTACGAACCCCATGGTCCCAGGTTCAGTCTCACTGCGTGGCACCTTGGGCAAGTGTCTTCTACTATAGCCCCGGCCTGACCAAAGCCTTGTGAGTGGATTTGGTAGACGGAAACTGAAAGAAGCCCATCATATATATGTATATGTATGTGTGTATATGTTTGTGTGTGTGTGTGTGTGTGTGTGTGTGTGTGTGTGTGTGTGTGTCCCCAACATCGCTTGACAACCGATGCTGGTGTGTTTACGTCCCCGTAACTTAGCGGTTCGGCATAAGAGACCGATAGAATATGTACTAGGCTTCCAAAGAATAAGTCCTGGGGTCGATTTGCTCGACCATGGCCGCAGTCAAATGACGGGAACAAGTAAAAGAGTAAAGGAGTAAGTGGCTGAACACTCCACAGACACGTGTACCCTTAACGTAATTCACAAGGTGGTTCAGTATGACAAGGCTGGCCCTTTGAAATCCAAGTACAACTTATTTCTACAGCCTAGTGAACTGGCACAACGTGAAATAAAGTGTCTTGCGCAAAGACATAACGCGCCACCGGGAATCGAACTCGCGACCTTACGGCCATGAGCTGAATACCCTAACCACTAAGCCACACACCTTCATAATTGCTATCTTCGCAGCAATAATAAATTCAGTTGTGAAAATTATAAACCACACAGTCTTCACTGCGAAAAAGAATATCCAGCTGATAATTCTGACAATTCTTTATTCACAAATCTTTTACAATCATTAATCTCCATCGTATTACTGTGTTTCCTCTCTCATCATTTTTATATCCGCTTCGACGTTCTCTGCGTTAGTTCAGTTGTAAACTATTAAACTGCATCACTGTATCAACGCCCAGTATTCAACTTTAATCCATACTTTACAACTTCTCACATTCAGCTTGTGTGTGTGTGTGTGTGTGTGTGTAAGGGTGTGTGTGTGTGTAAGGGTGTGTGTGTGTGTGTGTATGTGTGTGTGTAAGGGTGTAAGGGTTCGGATAATCCCTGGACACTTCATATATAAGCGTGTTTCAGATTTTACACTTTTTACGCGAGGTCGTATTGAGCACTTTTATATTTTTCCAACACAAAAGATAGAAAAATCGCACGCACACACACACACATGCACATACATACACACGCACACACACCTAAACAGTTCATTGATTACACTGTCCTCGTGCCTAAAGGTCATGGACCTCACTGCAAACTATGGTCTGCTACTACAACTATATCCTCCACTGTGGTCCTGTCCGTCCAGTTCTTGATGTCACCATTCCATTTTCGTCATCTATGATCCTGTTTCTTATCCACCCAGCCTCCAAGCATGTGTGTAGGGAGGTTTTGAACCCTAATAACATAGCCAAAATGTTCTGTTCCCATCTCTCCCAGCCCTGAGCTGGTTGTTCTACTGTTCAACGAACCTACCCGTAGCACCCGCATGCAGCAGTTTCTCTCGAACGCCTTCGGTTGCTTAATATCAGTCACCCTTAGGGTCCATGCTTCAAACTTACACAGCACTACTGGCCAAAGCAGGGTCCTAAAGCTTCGGCTTTGATACCGTTGCTGCAGACGCAGTTTCTCTATATTGTTCTAAGTGACCTCAGAGACAATCTTGCAACATTGAGTATTGCTCTGATTTCTTGGCTACAGTCCGCTTGTTTTGCTCCATAACGGAGTCTAGGTAGTTGTTTATGCATATACATACATATACAATCACACTTCTTTATATATATACAATATCAGACACACATACTCAAGGTAAGTATGTTCGATATTGTTTATAGCCCTCGGGCTATTTCTCATCAATACTGTAGGCTTTAAGGTTATAAAATACAATTATTATTTACAGAATTGTAAAAATCGAAACTGTTTAACAAAACCATCGCATATAGGTATGCGTATATATATATGTGTGTGTGTGTGTGTGTGTGTGTGTGTGTGTGTGGTCTTTCATGGTTCAGTGGTTTGGGGGACTGGCCTTAGAGGTCAGAATGGTGTGTGTTTGTGTGTATGGAGCCGTTTTTGATTGGTCCCAGAGTTTATTGTGGTGTATGTAAATGTGTCTGTGTGTGTTTTATATTTGGTAGGATGGTATGTGTGCATGTGTGCACGTTTGTGTGTGATTAATATTTGTTAGGGTGTTGTGTGTGCTCAAGTGTGTGTATGTGTTTGTTCGCGTCTGTGTATGTGTGCGTCTGTGGATGCGTGTGTGTTTTTTGTGTTGGTGGGGATGTTATGTGTGTGTATGTGAGTGTGTGTGTACATGAGTGTGTGTGTGAGTCTCTGTCTGAGTTTTTTTGTATTGTTATGATTGCCCTGATGTTGAGTGTGTGATTGGTATTTGTCATGGTGTTGTGTGTGTGTATATGTGTTTGTTCGCGTGTATGTATGTGTGCGTCTGTGTGTGCGCGCGTGTATGTTTGTGTGTTTTTTGTGTTGGTGGGGATGTTATATGTGTGTACGAGAATGTGTGTGTACATGAGTGTGTGTGTGTCTCTGAGTTTGTGTTTTAGTTGTCCTTGTGGTGTGTATGTGTATGTGAGCAACTGTATGTGTGTGTGAAGGTGCATATGTATGTGTGTGTGTATGTGTGAATGTGTATGTGCGTGTAAATGTGTTGTATTTATCAGGGGTTCTGTGTGTCCATGTATGTTGGGTTTATCTGGGTGGTGTGTATGTGTGTGCATATGCGTTTTGTGTGTGTTGGTATTGGGTATGCGTTTGTGTATATATATATATATATATATATATATATGGGTATGGTTTATGTAGTTTCCGGGTGTGTGTATGTGTGCGCGCGCACATGTGAGTGTGTGTGTGCACATGTGTGTGTGTGCACATGTGTGTGTGCTGCATTTGTGAGTGATTTGCTTTGTCTGTACTATTAGTGCAGTGTGTGTATATGTGTGGCTGTGTTTGTGTGTGTGTCATTGTGTGTGTGCATGCTTGTGTGTATGTGTGTTTGTGAGTATTTGTTGTGGTTGTTGCGATTGCATTGTGTGTCTTCCTCTTTTCAGTGTGTCGTTTTATTCCTGGGGTACGGGCGTATTGTGTGCATAAATGCTTATGTGTTTATGTGGGCTGTGTTGTAGTTGCGTGTGTGTTTGTGTATCTGTGTATGTGTGGGTGTGTTTGTGTGAATAGGATTTGTAGTTTCGGAGTGGTGTGTGTAGGTGTGTGCATGTACGTGTTTACATATGTGTATATGTGTGTGTGAGTGTTGGTTATGGTTGCTAGAATCATATTACAAGTGTATATATGTATGTGTTTTTTCTTGGAATGTGTGTGGGTCGGTGCTCTAGTGTGGGGGTATTGTGTTTGTGCGTGTGTGTGTGTGTGTTTGCGTCAGAGGTTTGCATTGCTTGTGTGTGTGTGTGTGATTTTGTATATTTGTATGTGTTTCTGTGTGTGTTTGCTTTGGATGTATAATTTCACTTTGCTCTCTCTCTCTCTCTCTCTCCTCTCTCTCTCTCTCTCTCTCTCTCTCTCTCTCTCTCTCTCTCTATATATATATATATATATATATATACGTAGATAGATAGATAGATAGATAGATAGATAGATAGATAGATAGATAGATAGATAGATAGATAGATAGATAGATAGACAGATGCATAAATATATATGTTCATGTACCAACACCATATATGTGACTGCTCTTTAGATATTTCTACGTTTTGAATATACATGTGTGTGTGTGTGTATGTATGTATGTATGTATGTATGTATGTATGTATGTATGTATGTATGTATGTACGTATCCATGGCTGTCTTTCCCTGAAATAATTACTTCCTTTGTCCATCAACCTTCCAAGCATTTTATTTATTTATTTATTTCTCTCCATCGTTTCTCTATCAATACGATCAAAATCTTGGACTGACCTCACTCTTGATGTCAACGTTGTAACGTCTGTGCGTGCAAATCTAACACTACGTATAAATATTTTAAAAAAGAATGATAATAACATCTTTTTGAAGATCTTCAAAGAGGTGTGTATCTTAAAATCATGCACTTGTATTGAAATAACGTTGGTTCCATTTCTACCATTCTTATGCGAGATTTCCTGCCTGGTAAGCTGGTCGGCTTGTAGGCTGGTAGGCAGTATAGCTTGCAGACTTGCTCAGCGAAAGCGACACCCATATAAATGACCGGACGTCTAAGCTGTACAAATTCGCCTCTTTTGAAAGAAGAGTTACGATATAACACTTTATGGCCATAAAGAAATCAGGAATAATCTCTAAGCCTCTTTGTGATGTCTTTTATATTTTTCGGCTTCTTTTATTTATGCTGTATTTTACTTATTTTTGTTTTCCTCTTTTCATTGTTGTTTTCTTTGTTCTTCCGTGGTGTTGTTGATGTCATTTCCCGCATTGCTTGCTAAATGGCATATTCACTAACTGAGAGACACAGCAAACATACATTGTGTTTCATTTGCATGACCATAGATCTCCAGATATGAGCGAAAAAATCTGTTCATTCGTCATGATTCATGATGCATTTGAGAGAGGTAGGAAGAGAGAGACAGCCACCAGGAAAGAAAGAGAGACAGACAGACAGAAAGACCGATTGAAAAAGAAAGAAAAACAGAAAAGGAGAGCGAGATTATTTTCCATTGCTCTGTTAGTAGACAGTGTTCTGAGCACTCTTACGTGGGAGAAAATTGATTTTTGGATAAAAATCAAACGACTACAAAGATTATATATCCACAGTTTTCATAAACTACTTTTGCTGGTGGTAGAAAGGTCAGAGATAACCCTATCCCAATCGGTTTGATAACCAACTGCTAGCGAAATCAAAAATACATTTGTGAATATATGACACTATATACGCCAAACATCGCTAAATATGATTAAAAGTGTACACACGTATATATATATATATATATATAAATTATGTGCATTTATATATATATACGCATACACGTTCTGGCTGTTTATGTACGTGCATGTAAATCAAAATTGATGTCCATGCATAATCAAGTATTTCATGACGTATATAAGAAAACTATGTCACTAGATAGATATAATATATATATATATGTTAGCTACATACACACATACTTATACAGACACGCATACATATATATGTTTATGTATATATGTATACATAAATTCATATCGGACTCTCCGTCGGTTACGATGACGATGGTTCCAAATGATCCGATCAACAGAAGTCTACTCGCGAAATTAACGTGCAAGTGGCTGAGTACTCCAAAGACATGTGTACTCTAAACGTAGTCCTCAGAGATATTCTGTGTGACACTGAATGTAACAAGGATGGCCTTTTAGAAAGGCGGGTACAGCTCATTTTTGCCAGCTGAGTGGACTGAAGACAACGTAAAATAAAGTAGTTTACTCAATGACACAATCCACAACTGGGAATAGAACACACGTCCTTACGATCATGAGTCGAATACACTTACCACTAAGCCACACGCCTTCTAATACATGGATACATATATGTGTGTGTTTCTCTGTGTGTGTGTGTATGTCTGTGTGAGTGTGTGTGCGTGCGCGTGTGTGTCTGTGTGTATACATATATATGTGCGTGTAGGGTATGTATACATTTATCTGTATATGTATATGTGTCGATATATGTGTGAGTGTGCACACCTACATACGCAGGCATGCAGCAATATGCTCCAGATTTCTTATTAATAACCTTATGACAGATTGAGTAATAGGATT
>NC_043006.1:105592307-105597307 GCF_006345805.1 Octopus sinensis | reverse complement strand
GATATCGGAAGGTTAAGATATGATTCTTAAATAGGGTGGTAGAGTAAATTACAGGAGAGTTAAGTGGAGATAAACCCAAATTAAAATTGAAAACCAAAGCGAAACAAAAACAACAACAAAAATTTAATGAAAATAAAACAGAGAAAAGTAAAGGAATGAATGTATGAAAATTAATTAAAAATAAAAATAAAAGGGATATCAAATAGATGGAGAGAAAAAGAATCTTCTAAACTTGATGCAATTAATAAAATTGACAATTACCATTTAAATTAAACATACATTACCTCTAAACTATTGGACTTAGAATGTGTGCGAATGGTATCATATCCATTTGTTCGCATGATTAATTATCGGGGTAATTATCTTGTTCTTTTTGTTTTGTAGTTGTCAAATTTACATTGACGTATCTTTACCATCATACATATATATATAATAATAATAATAATAATAATTATTATTATTATTATTATTATTATTATTATTATTATTATATTATTATTATGTTAGAAAGTATATCTAAACTTACTGGGAAAAATTAGATTTAGGATTAAATCAAATTTCACAGTATAAATTAGTTATTTTATAAAAAAAATAAAATTAAAATTTTTATAATTTAAATTTTAAATTTTTATTTTATATATATATTATATATTATATTAGTTATATTTGTTTTTTATGTTTTGGCTTATATCTATCATTGTTTGAGTTGCCTAATAGTGGTTTTATCTCTAATTTAATTTTTCTATTATATATATATATATAGAATATATATAGATAGATAGATAGATAGATAGATAGATAGAGATAAGATAGATAGATAGATAGATAGATATATATCTAGATAGATATATTAGATAGATAGATAGGATAGATAGATATATAGATAGATAGATAGATAGATAGATATAGATAGATAGATATATAGCGGTAAAACTACGTCAATGTAAATTTCACAAGTATAAAATAAATGAACACGTAACCGATAACGTGAAAACCTAACGGTCCAATTTTTTCGATGAAGTCTACATAAATTCAACTCCTATAAAATAGGCAACACAGAAGCCAAGTTTATTTCCCATCCTGATCACGTGTCTGTGAGGGTCTAGACACGCAGACTGGGAATCAATGAACTTTATTGCTTGAAACAAAACTTTATTGAAACGCGTTCAAATCCTGTCGAGGTTAAGTTTACCTGTCTTCCTTTGAGAGACGATAAAAATCTATCAGTCCGGGGTGGTAAAGTGGCAGAAAGCAAAATCAGATGCCTTGAGGGATTTCTTCCGATTCTTTGCGTTGTGAGTTCAAATCTTGATATGACCTACATGGGTCATCGGCTCAATCTATCGTCTATTTCTTTTTTTTTTTAACATCTAGCACTTTAGGTGCCTTTGGCAGATTTCGTTCAGTGTCTGGTTTGAGGATACATTTCCCCTACTTTCCTTTAGTTTCGGAGCCTTGTAAAGTGTCATGAGCACTGCCTTCCCTCTTGATTAAAATATAAGGAAGGTACTTAACTCCCAAATAGGTCAATCCATTAAATTGATAGCAGGAGTAGGTATAACTTGCTAGTGTAGGCAGTGGGGGTACTATGTAATTGACGAGCTATGTTGATTTTGAGCCCTACTGTGAGTATAACTAAATATATTCTGAGTATAACTATTTGTACTTATGCGTTGAAAAGAAGTTCTACAGTTAGCACAGTTACTACCAAGCTAACTTAGATATATTACAATACTATGAGTGAAGTAATTAGAGAGCGTATTTATGGTTGATTGATCTGCCAAAAATAGCAGGTAAATTCCTTCAAATCTCACACACACACACACACACAATCTTGAAATAATGTAATTCAGGATATGCAATATCGGTAAAAAGATAGGATGGCCATGGCCAGAACGCTTTTGCAGTCATACATTTACTCAGTCAGGGCTAACCTGTGATTAATCAACAACAACAACTCTATGACTAATGAATGGAGAATATGAAATATAAAATGCTGAGCAACGAAACAGAATGAAATTTTAAAACCAATGAGATTTTTTACTTCTTCCTGATCTTATTTATTTGACTTAGTATAACCTTGACCCTGGGAAAATACACTTATGCTAATTGATGCTAATTAATGCTAATTTTGACAATGACCGAGTTGACCTAAAAGTAAAACGATGGATTCAATCGACTTCTGTTATTTCTCAAGATAAAATAAGAGGCAGTAATAAGCTGGATTAAACGGTGATTCTCACATAACATATTGGGTCGTGGGGTAAGTATCCTTCTACGAATTATACCCATGGGAGCAAGGGAAATGAAGCTAGCTGATATGTGTGTTTCTTAGAAAGAAGAAAAGAATTACCATACATCAAATATATTCATTTCGCTACTAAATTGCCTGTCGTTTAGTTCTGAGTTCACACTGAAGCAATAGTGATTCAGCTGTAAATAGAGCCTTGTTAATAGAGGTTTCTGTCCTGATCTCCCCGATCTACACTGGTTAGCCCAACTAGATGACATAGAACTTAATGCCACCAGCTAGCGAAACACTCATTCAGTTTTACAGTGCCGCCACTGATTACAGCAGTCAGCTATAATCTTACCCCAAATGGGAATAAATTATTATGAGATAAGGGAGCCTTATGCAGTCGCCCGTTCTGCAACAAATAGCCACTAAATCTCCATCAAATGTCACACTCTGGTCTCAACAAAGGAAGGGCATGATGGACAATGTGAATATATAAAATGCTATACAAAAACACATTTTTGATCAAAGGTCTGCTCGATCAGGAATTGCCTGCTGTTGCTAAGCAATCACAATACTCACATTAGTAATAAAAGTATGATGAATTAAAGAAGAAAATATTAAATGACATTCAGATCACACATACACTGTGAGTTCATTTATACATATGTATATATGCTACTAGTACTAGTGGATTTAGACAGGTTCTTATAACAAGCCTTGTTTCTCCAAACAATCTTCAGGCTGGAGTCACAAAGCATGCTATAAAAACATGCCCAATCTGCAATTACTGGGAACAGTAATTGTCTGAATTCAACGTCTAATTTCGCGAAAGGAGCTCATAATGCACAGGATATTCCATTCCTACAAGATCCATAGCATCTCGTCTTCTTCAGATATTGACAGCTTTTTGAAATGATCGAAGATAGTCGATGTCGTTTTCTCCAAGACATTTTTCGCTTCACATTATTTTAAACAATATATTTTCATCACCTGTGGTCGTAGTTTTCAAAAACGAACCCTTTTTGTTACGTTTGAGCAAAGAATCGCAGATCGAAATGCAATCCATTCAGATTTTTTCCGTTAAAATATGCACCCAAATATTATAGCGATTCACGTATCCAATTGTTTTTAAATGCTTTCTAATGCTTATACGAGTTATGTGGAGTATCTCTACGATATCGCTTGTCATGTGACTTGGATTATTTTTAATTAACGTTTCGATACAGAGATCATCAACGACTGTATACCTACGGGAATGTTCGCGATCTTCTAGATCAAAATTTTCACCCCTAATCCTAACAAAGCACTTACGGACAGTCCTCTTAGTTGTGGTACCATCTTCAAAACCTGCACGTACCTTTTTTTTTCTTTTTCAGCTTGTGTAGCGTTTTTTCTTTTCATTCCTAGAAATAAAAGAGCAACACATGACGAAAATGTATCATGTTTTCCTACATGTTCACATTTAACTTAAAAGTAGTAGAAATAAACCATTCACACAGTAATCGTACAAAAAGCTGTGTTGAAATGTCAATCTTTGTGTGTGTGTGCTGAAAAACGGTACGGACTTTTATCAATATAATTAAACATTGCCAGTTATTGAATCGCTTATATTTTCTCAGGTTTTTAATCTGCTGTGGTAAAGTCTTTACATGTGAGCTTTATCAAGTGTTCGTGGATGCAATATAAAGGGTTTTCTATTTAGAAGGAGCATCTTAAAATCTGTCACGGAAACAAATATACGAGGGGGTGTTGTATAGTTCCTGGCTTTAAGGGTATCGCGAAAGGATTGGCTGGAGTTCTAACCTTCCGAGTTCTTTTACAGGGCTTAGAAAAACTGAATCACCGCTGCAATAAGTATATGAATCTCAGAAGGGAATATGTTGATTAAAATCATGATTTACTGATCCTCATCCTGTATTTTCTTTTATCCAAAGCCAGGAACGTTTTAGCACCCCACTCTTCTGTGAGAATTTGTCGTTATATGACTGTATATGTATGTATGGATGGATGGATGGATGATGGATGGATGGATGGATGGATGGATGGGTGTGTGTGTATGGGTGTATGTATGTATTAACCAATAAGCTAAAATATGATTATGCTACAACTATTACAACGCACTATCGACGATATTAGATGATTGATAAGAAGTTATATTATTAGCTGATATTTTAATTAGAAAACGGCGCAGACCCCATATTTAAGTAATTAAAGATTTAAGTAATTGAGGTTCTATATTACGAAAGTTTCTTTCAACATCAGAAATAATTACATTGGGATTAAACGTAAAGATACAGCTTACATATTAAGGATTCACTAACACACAATTAAGTATCTACGGTGTCGCTTGAGCTGCTGGAGTGAGTGATGTATCGCTCACAAATCAGCCTATAATCACATAGTACCGTCTTAAAATGTATGACACATTGACACGTCATATAATGCATTCGTTGATAAATTATAACTGAAAAGTAACCCTGTTATCACGACTGGAATTCCACTAATCATAGGCTAACCGTATCAGTGTTTATCTAGGGGAAAAAAAGCAAACATCAACAATAAGAATTTCTTACACACTGAAGATGACACTTTTTACGAGATGTTACAGAAGTGAAGGGGCGGTATTCAATATATAAGGAAGGGCGTCATCTCTCTTACCTCCAGTCGTCTACCCTTTTCCACGTATGCCAGGTACATTCACGCAAGCAGGAAACACTTACACACGAGCTTAACACACACACATAACACAAACATACATATA
>NC_043006.1:105587219-105592207 GCF_006345805.1 Octopus sinensis | reverse complement strand
GGAAAGCAAAAGATTGCTATTGATCTCGTGCAGGATACCCAACAGAACAACCCGAGGGAAGTACGGCAACTATGTTGCAAAGAAGGTAAAAATAATGGCAACGAAAAAAGCGCACGAGCAATGGCTGATAGGTGGAGGAGAAACCTCTGCACGGCAAAATGTGGCCCGCAGCAAACAAGCTGATGTTGACCAGAAGCAAACCCATCAGTGGCTACGGAGCTCAGGGCTAAAAGCAGAGAGCGAAGGTTTCATCCTGGCTGCTCAAAATCAAAGCCTATTAACCCGGAACTACAGGCAATGTGATGAAAAATGGAGCAGACCCAAAATGCCGATTCTGCAACGACATGATTGAAACAGTGGACCACCTATTCTCTGGATGTAAAGTCTTAGCACCAGGGAGTATAATTAAGACATGACAGAGTGGCCAATATCTACACTGGCTAATAGTCGGCATTACAATATCAAAACTGCCGACAAGTGGTATAATCACACCCTGAGGCTGTAACTGAAGGAGAAAATGTAACCATTCTGTGGGACTTTCCAGTACATACAGACCGAACCATCAAGGCCAATAAACCAGATATTGTTGTGAAAGACCAAAACAATAAAGTTTGCTTATTGATCGACATGAGCATCCCTGTGATCATAATATCTCAGCGAAAGAGTTTGACAAGCTCAGAAAATATAAAGACCTACTCATTGAAATTGAGAAAATGTGGCATCTCAAGGCGGTACAATACCAGTGATCGTAGGAGCACTAGGAATGATCAAGAAGGGAACAGAAAATTATATGAGAATGATCCCTGGCTTACCATCCCTGCAAGAAGTGCAAAAGATTGTCTTAACTGGTACATCACACGTATTGAGAAGAGCATTATCGATGTGAGAACTGTTGCTGCTCATGTATTTTAATTTAACTTAAAAGAAAATTTAAAAAAATGAACGAACTATTGAGTTTGGTGTAATGGCCTACCAATGTATACTATGAGTTTCTTTGCCCTAGGAGTCGGGAAGACACCCGGCAAGAAATGGAAGCAAATTTGAAAGAAGAAAAAAAAAATAATAGGTGCCCTGGGAATGATAGCAAAAAGAGCTGATTGCTACCTAACTCAGATACCAGGAAACTCCAAAATGGCAGAAATTCAAAAGATAGTGCTCAGGGGAACTGCTCATATCCTAGGCAAAATACTTTGTATGTAATCTCAAGTTTTAAAACAAACATGATTTTCGTATGGTGTTTTAGGCATTCACTAGTACAACACTAAGTACAAAACCAAATATATGGCACCCTAGGCATAACACCAACATGAACTTCCAACTTGTTGTCTCTTCAGGTCTCTTGGTGAGACTTGGAGCCAGCTTGTGCAAATGCAAAGCAAAAGTCAAACATATAATAATAATAATAATAAAAAATAATAATAATAATAATAATAATAAAATAATAATAATTATAATAACAATAAATAAATAATAATAATGATAATAGTAGGGAATATAATTCAAACTTACAGGGAAAGTTTCAATTAGGAATTCTAAATCAAATTCACATATTTATTATTAAAATAGATTTATATTGAGAGAAAAACCTCTATTAAAAACAATTAGGGAAAGATATTATGGTGTGAATAACGTCTTTCACTATTGAATTGATTAATGGAGGTTTTTCTCTCAATTATATATGTATATACCACGCATTATACAGTATAATAATAGTGATATCTACATTTTGAAGAAACAGTAACCAGTTTATTAATAGAGAGAATGAGCTTTACGATATGCAATCAAAAGTAGTGTTTAGCTGTTAGCACCTTATATATATATACATACAACATACATACATACATACCTATATATATATATATATATATATATATATATATATATAATATATATATATGTATGTATGTATTATGTATGTATATTTATGTATGTTATATATTATGTTTATATGTTATGTGGTCCGTGTGTGTCTGTGTATGTATTATGTATGTATATATATATATATATTTATATATATATATATATATACTTTATTTAAAGCATATTACTCTACCACTGGTATTTGAGTACTCTTTTTTCCACTTTGTTTCACATTTATGTGTTTCACTCCGGTATATATATATATGTATATATTCCTACAAAGTTACATACATGCATACACACGTGCACGCCAGCACACACACACACACACACACATGCTTATGCATGTGTCATTCTGTGTACGACTGTGTGTATGTGTATATAAGGAGCAGTTTTTCAATCAAAGACGTATTAAAAACACGATTATGTTCGCGTTTGACTCCTCTTCCTTACTTCTTTATGTATGTTCTGAAACAATAACTTTTCTGAAGCAATTTGGTGAAAGTTTTGTGCCTGAGCATTCTGCATCAATCGCATCGCAATTTCATAACTGATAAAAGGCGGCCAGCTGCCTCACCCCAAATTTCGGGCCTTGTGCCTAGAGTAGAAAAGGATATAGTCCTGTCTCTCTCTAGCTGTC
The DNA here is from genome assembly GCF_006345805.1 of Octopus sinensis. Taxonomy (NCBI): domain Eukaryota; kingdom Metazoa; phylum Mollusca; class Cephalopoda; order Octopoda; family Octopodidae; genus Octopus; species Octopus sinensis. Next base: position 105,589,707 of record NC_043006.1, on the reverse strand, counting down.
ACATTCTGGATGTTCAGTAAGGACAAGTGCTAGAAGTGTTTTTGTCTACTGGTAACTCCCCTGTGATCTGGAAATTTATGGTACATATTACCTTTGCATATGTGATTGAGAGTAAATGCTATTAGCTATTTGTCTGTCTGTCTGTCTCTTCCTTACAGGAACGTATTGGCAGAGTTGTATATTAGCGTCCATCTTCGAATCGGCATTTTACTATAATTTATTTGATATGAATCGATTAGTTGCACAGATCCATCGCGTGTAAGGACCCAATAACTCATATATAACTGAAACACATTTTGGAATCTTATATGTTAGAGAATTTTAATAAAGATGTATCGCCCTCCTTTGTTTATTGTCTTTTAAATATACTCTGGAATTTTACATGAAATCTTTCAAAGTCAACTCAAGATTTATCAACTGAATGAGAGTACAACTATAATTGTTTGATCTACATGGTTCTTCATGTTTCCTATTGCTCAATATGGTTAGCCATGTTCGGATTTCAACAGACAGCTCATTAGCCTGGATTTTAATATCCGTATTCCTTTGTGCTAGATATGTGTATGTGCGTGTGTGCTTACGTGTGTTTGTATCCAATAGTAAATTATACATAATACCACAACACACACACACACACACACAGATATACCGAGACATGGCTGCATGGCTAAGAAGATCGCTTTGAGACCATATGTTTTGGTTTCAATCCCACAACGCGTTCTTCGGGAAAGTATTTTCTACTAATTCATTGTGAATGAGTTAGGTGGAGAGAAACTGCATGGAAAGGTATTGTACATACCTACACACATACACACATGTGTGTGTGTGTGTGTATGTACAATACCTGTGTGTGTGTGTGTGTGTGTATCAAATAAATTAAAAGCGTGGCTTATCAGCAGTTAGAACCTAAAGGCAAAATTAATAAGTAAAAAAAGGTACTAACTAGTACCGCTTTTGCTAAAGATAGGAATTAAAATAACCCCAAAGCCAGAAACGCACTGTTTTAATGATTGGCAAAGGGAGGTAATTCCACAGCGAACATAGCCGTATGGCAATTTTGGACTTTGATGTAGACCTTCTTAATCCTCATCAGCAGCTCTTAACGCCTAGAGCGAAACTCAACTACCTCTGTTAATCTTATGTAAAAAAAAAAACCGTTGAAGACCTGTGCTGATTTTCAAAACGGTAAAAGTGTATGCAACAAATTAAAAGGGTGGCTTATTAGCAATTAGAACCTAAATGCAAAATTAATAGAGGTCTCAAAAGTGACAGAGGGAACTAACTAGCACAGATTTTGCTAAAGATAAGAGTTAAAATAACTCAAAAGCCACAAACATACTGTCTTAATGACTGACAAAGAGGAGTAAGCCCCCAGCGTATATGGCCGGATCGCGATTTCGGATTTAGATGTAGACCATTTTAATCCTCACCAGCTGCTCTTAACGCCTAGGATTAAACTCAGAGCTTATATATATACATATATATATATATATATGTACAAACACACAATATATATTACAAACTTCTCTGATAGAGAGCTTCAGTGTTTTGTTATAATATGTAATAACCATGCAGGAGTCATTGCCGAAATATTCATAATTCTACGTTATACAACAATAGATATTAATATGCAAACATATGTGTGTGCGGAGCTGGTGTGTGTGTGTGTTTAAGTGTGTGTGTGTGTTTGTATACTTTCTGTAACTTCACATAAAAAAAGTATTTAACTTTGTCTCCCAAAGTTTAATGAAGCAGATACTCTAAAGTGTTCAGTCAATGCTATTATGTATGCTTGCTTGCATGTGATACCATATATATATATATATATATATATATATATAAATTAATACATACACATATATATATATGTTCTCCTTCCCACTCCTAGCTTTCGTTGTCTTTTTCACCCATTCTATCTCAGTTGATCAAACGCAACGTTACACCAACGCAAATGCCCAAATATGTATATGCACAAAAGCACATTTGTTCACTAATGTCACCGCATATGTAGCAGGGACGCCGAAAAATATATAAATTACAGACATATATATATATATATTGCCCATCTGATATATTCAACTAACGAAGGCAGAGCTTATTTGAAGCAAAGCTAGAAATCCAGGATCTTGAATTATTCACTAATATCTTTTTGCCAGTTTATTTTGTCTCTCTGTCTTATCTCATGGTGCGATGTGAACATTTAAGGTGATTTCTAGAGTCAGGGATTTGACTGCTATTTCGGCATGGTGGTGTCTCTCAGATACTCTTATTTACAGTTGTAAGGTATTTATTCCCATGCTGGCCACTTGATAGTATCGATATTTAAATATCGATATTATCCTTATTATAAATATATATATATATACATATATATATATATATATATATATATATTATATATATATATATATATATATATATATATATATATATAATATATATATATATATATATATATAAGGAATACACTTCCATTCACTTAAAATGT
>NC_043006.1:105577219-105584719 GCF_006345805.1 Octopus sinensis | reverse complement strand
CAAATCAAAATAAGCAACAATGATATCCAGAGGTAATGCAGTACGATCGTTTCATGCAACTCCGTTTAATTGAACAATACAATCATTACATCAATTTAAAATGCAGAGCAATGTTCAGCTGCACAAAGACATAGAATTTAATTAAATTAGAACAGATGGACATATTAGTATAATTATACCTAAAATATTCAAGAAGTTAAGGAGATTGACAAAGAACATGCTGTCCCAACTCCAGTTTAGAAGTTACTGAATTTTTCAAGAAGATATACATTGTTACAGACTCTGACTGTTACTGATTTTTTTTGTTTTTATGGGGTCAGTTTTAATTTATAGACTAGTTTATCAAATCCCTTTTATATCTGAGGCTGAGAGAACAGAGGACAGTATCTGTTAGGAGTAGGGCTGAGGGAGCAGACATCATAGTTGGTATAGTCATAACAATCAAGACTTATAAGAAGCAATATCATGAGGTTTGGTAAAGGAAAACGTAAAACAAGATGTTAGCTGGGTGTTCTGCCCTAGAGGATTATTTTATTTTATTTCTTTATTATTTTATATTAGCCTTTATATATTTATAAAAAATTATCCAATTTTTGTATCTCTATAAGTTCATACTTAGCTTATATAAAATTATACTGGTATATTCACTACTTATAAAACAATGCTGCATAGATTCTAGTTTTATTAATACATAATTAGCATGTTCCTTTACCTTAATACTCCTTTATTAATACCAGTATATACCAATTAATCAATATTCACAGTTACCATCTGATGAGTTAGAATTTAAGTGTACAATATGTATAAATATTAAACTATTTCTGGATAATTACTTTTCCTTCTTCTATTGTGGTAAAAGTTGGGTATATACTCAAAAGTATTCATAAATTTCTATCCTTTTGTTATAATATTCTTCTTAATAATCCTTTGAATAACCCTAAACTTTAAATGTATACAATATAGCAACATTGTTTAAAATATTTAACTATAGTACTGCATGATAAAACTTCCCTTGTTTCATTATCGATGGTCTGCTAGTGGGTGATCCCCTAAATTATCAGCTGGTGATATGATAGTTTGACGAAAAGTGAGTGTGTGTTTGTGTGTAAGAAAGCACATATTTACTGACAGAAAAATTTGCTATTAAAATAAATTTACTGGAAAATTAATGGCTTAAATGCATCCATTTTAAGTTGACTTTTATTTATACTGGACGGTATAATGGTTACTTTTTCTGCATAAATTTACTAAAACCATAAAATATTTAACTACTTGTTGAAGTCTGTCGTTCATACTGGTAAACACGGTCCGAGCTATATTTTGCATTGCTTGGAGTTTCTACCTATCGCAATGGAACACCATTGACATACATAGTAATATGGATATCCCTGACTGAAAAAAATGTAAAGATGTGGATAATCTTGATAGAATGTTTTTATTTTTGTCTCTTCATTACTAGGCACAGTTTAAGATTTGTCGAATTGCTTTCGCCAATTTCGAACATTGGCTTCATTAACATTAAAATGCCTTCCAGCAGCTCTATTTTCACATCCAAATTCATATTCAACATATTTAATTTTTTCTTTTGCACTAAACGATTCATAAGTTCTGCCTATACTGACAATAATGGTAATGACAAATTTTAAAGTTTGCTTGACATTTTATAAGTGTGAAAGGGATCAAAATTTCGATACCTCGTATCAAAGATTCCGACATGGATAGGCGGAAAAGAATCCTGTTTACATAATCAGCTGGAACGATCACCTTCCTCTGTCGGTTGAGTAAAGTGTCGTCCAAGCTGATGTTTATTGGTAATTAGACTTAATTCATTTGCAACACCTGTGTGTATTTATCAGCTTTGTTTTTGTTGGTAATTCTTATCAACAACTTTTCTTGTGATCGTCATTTGAGAAGACAAACAGTAGTATGCTAAAGATCGGACATAATCTTTTGTGGGCAAGAAATGTAAAATAAAGTTTATTATAAACAACACAAACACTTTTGTAATTTAATAGCTTTCATTGTGATACCTGTTAAATAGAAATTATTTTTAATTAATGAAAATTTAAGAAAATCTAAACATAAGTAAGTTAAATTATACTAAATAAAAAATTTCCCCTGGCTATATCGACAATTCGGAAAACATTTACATGAATAGAAGGTTTTTTTAACAAATTTTATCCTGAAAGCACCTGCGTAAATTAAACAGGTGCGCAAGTTACTTGGATTTTACGGGATATATATATATATATATATATATATATATATATTTGCTGTAGTTTCAGCTCATAGCTGCGGCCATGCTGATGCACTGCCGTTGATATATATATATATATATATATATATATATATATATATATACTCTTACTCTTTACTCTTTTACTTGTTTCAGTCATTTGATTGTGGTCATGCTGGAGCACCGCCTTTAGTCAAGCAAATCTACCCCAGCGCTTATTCTTTGTAAGCATAGTACCTATTCCATCGGTCTCTTTTGCTGAACCGCTAATTTACTAGGACGTAAACACATCTCCGTCGGTTGTCAAGCGATATTGTGGGGACAAACTCAGACACACAAACATATACACACACATACATATAGTCTACCACTTTCACCCTCCGCAAAATATCCCAAATTTTATTTAATTTGCTTTGCAGGAAGGACTGTTTCAATGAAGTCGCGTATTGTCCTTGCCTTCGAACGCGGAGTAGATGAACCAGGGACAATTGAATAAGGGGCATATTTTTTATGTTGCATATCCCGTTTCCCTGGTTTTTTTTCGTTGTTCGAAAAAAAATTCGTTTCTATGTTTTTGTGCTCATGTTTTCGTTTCTCATTGTGTTCAACATTTTTTTTTATGTCCTGTACCCATATATGCATGTATATATACACATATATATATATATGTAGGTATATACATATATGTCTGTTATATATGCATATATTTATCTATTATTTATATTATTATATGATCGAACGCCATGCGTCCTTTTTCAAGTAAGTTTTATCTTAATAATTACGATGCGTACTCTTCTTTCTCTACTATCTCTTATCTGTCTATATCTCTCCTTCTCTTGTTCTTCATCCTTTCTGGTTTTCTCTCCCACCCTTCCATATTCTTCTCCTCTCCTCTTCACCGTTCCTTCTCTCTCACTCATCCTCGACTCTCCCGTCGCTGACACGTGACGAAAGACAATCTACCTTTCTACCCACAGCTTTTGTAAAGACTAAACGTGCTTCTACTGTCTCCTCTCATAAGTTCGTCTTCCAGCGTTCATAATAATTTTTCTATCGTCTTGACTTAACAGCCCTCACCGTTTGTTTTTACTGTTTTGTTCTCACTGTCCTGTTTTGGAGTCCTCCGTCTCCTCAGCCGCCTCTTCTACAGCGGTCTCAAATTACTGCTCCAGGACTCCGCCTTGCTCTCGGGGACATTTCTTCTTTATATGGCCAGGCTTCAGGCACCGATGATACCTGGCGGGGTCGACCCTCAAGAATCACCGGGTACCTGCACCCGGCCATTTTCAAAAAATCTGGCATAACCAGATTCATGGCTGATTGGGTCCACAGGGTCAAAACAGCTTTTGACCCAACCCAATCAGCAGCAGGAAGAATTTTCACATTGAGGAGCCTGGCCCCGCTGCCACCCAGACCCCGACGGATAGTATCCTCTATCCACTGGGGTTCAATTCCGGGTGGCAATTTTTATTCCCACAATAAGTGGGAAGAAACAAAATTTCTTTGCCCTCAACGGGCTGGCTTGCAAAACTGCAAGCTTCCTGTGGGGTGTCAAACAGCAACCACACCGTTGCATGTTTGACTCCCATAGAGATATACTTAATGGTTGGCCAAATCCTGCTCCGTCATCTGCTTGGAGAAGACGGTAATGGTGTCGAAAACCTTCGAATAAGTTCTCAACACCACCGTCCTCTCCTCTTGCTATCTGAGCCACTCCTTAGGTGGGACAGTCTCCCACTCTACAATCTTATCCGTATTTTTTTTGCCATGTTTTAAATTTAAAAGCAAAGAAGTTTAAAACAATAGTTCACAAAAAAAGAAAAGAGAGAATTCAAAATGAAACAAAAGGGAAGAAGGAAAAAGCAAACAGGTCAATAAAAAAATGTCACAATAGAAGAAAACAACAGTTCAAAAAAAATAAAATAGGAAAAAAAATCTTCTGGGCATTCAGGTACTCCAAGCCCTATGGTACTCCAATTAGAACCTGGGCTGTTCCACTTGAAATACAGCTTTCCAACGTAGTTGTAAACTACACACTATTTACAAAAAGCGAACGACTTTTGGTGGCAGGATTCGTCACCAAACTATACTTCTCACAACGAGAAAAAATTTTCACTTCATGTTAACACTTGAAATACAGTTTCCAATAATGGTAAATGTTGTTGTAAAAACATACACATTTAAAAAGTCAAATTTCTTGGCGCAGACAATTTTCACACCAAAACTTTTCTGGAGGGGTTAGAGTTAGGGTTAGCCCCCACCAAAAAAAAACAAACACAATTCTCACTATAAAGTGAGACTTTTTGTACGACCACCGGCAAACAAATGCCTGGAACCCAGTGGAGACACTTATTCGAAAAAAAAAATTCAATGTAAACAATAGCTCCCACTAAGCTCCCAATAAGGACAAATACCTTACCTGTGGTCGTACGTCAACTTTTTCAATTTTTCAGGACGGCTTCACATCAGTCATAACAGTTCTTGTTCATGGAAGTAACTAACAAACACTCCTATACCTATGTATATATATATATATATATATATATATATATATATATATATATATATATGTGTGTGTGTGGTGTGTGGTGTGTGTGTGTGGTGTGTGTGTGTGTGTGTGTGTGTGTGTGTATGTATGTGTGTGTGTGTATGTGTGTGTATAATTTGATGACTGGATTTTGACGAAAATAAACTTTCTCTCTAGGCTAGAGTGTGCTGTCTCTTTATTGATGAGAAATTCAAATAAAAGTTTAAGAAAGTTCAAATACAAACTATTTTGATTTCTAATTTATAATTTTCATTTCCTAATTTTTGACTTTGAATTTCTAAAATTTGATAAGATGGACATACGCATTGAAACTGGTAATATTCTATACTTAATGTAACATTTATAAAAACACGTATCCTGTCCGATTAAAGAAAAAGAAAAAAAGAATCTCTAAGATACCTCTGCGCTCTTTCCACTTTTACTTTTTACCTATAACCTTTGTGTGGATTCCTAACTTCTTTTCAACTATATATATGGACACACACACACGCGTACATACGCACGCACACACACACACACACACACACACACACACGCACGCACGCACGCACACACACACACACACATTAATATTCGCTGGGTTTCTTTTGGTTTCCATCTTCTTAGTCTACTCTTAAGGCCGTCTTCTAAGGGTATTTACCCAGTCTTTCTGCTATTTCCACAGCTGTACAGCGTTTGAAATCTACTTTCTTGCCTGTAATATTCCAAATATATTCGACGGTTCCAAAGCTTGCTTATAATATATATACATACATACATATTTATATACAACTTATAAACAAGGGCAAAAGAAAAAATTTCTAATGCCAAATATGCCGAAACTAGACACATCGTCCATAATCATATAATTCATCACCAGAAGCACGCGTCTCGAGGAAAGTCGACAGAAATTTCTAAAAAATTCCGTTATTACCATATCGGACCCGATTTCAGAGTTAATTCATAAGAAGCTTCTCTTCGTCAGTGATAAATGCGGTAAAGAAATAAATGAAATACTTACTTATACCCATGGAAGAAGCAAACACTAAGTCATGAGCACAATTAAGTACCCCAAATATATCCAAAATAGAAATTCTCCAGCCCATTCGAGACACGTGCGATTCGAACTAAAAACTCTCATACTTTTTGGATGCGATATTTCTTTATAAAATGAAGTCAAGCAACACCTCTATCCATGGCCTGACTACTTTTCGGATATCTGATGAGTAATGTTAGGAGTACCTCTGGATGGACAAAAATATATTCTACGTTGTCTTGTAATAACAGTTGTGTAACTAAGAAATTTTACACCTGGCTAAAAATAAGGACCTTGGAACTCACTGCGTGCAAGAAATAGGTTTCTCATATTGAGTTTCCTGCATCACGATCCACTGGATCCTCGATTTCAGGCAGAAAGCTACTAACTACTTGAAACGAAGACAACGGGACAGAATTGATAGAGCTTGAAATCAACTTTAAATGGACAGCATATGCCTGTATATATATATATATGGGACAAATACACTGGAGAGGACAAATACACTGGAGAGGACAAATAGTTTACATACAGAGATGAGAATGTTGAATGTTATAACAGAAGAGAAAGCCAATTGCCTAATAAAATTAATTTTGCGTATATATTGTATCTTGGAGAGCAAACATGGACTACATGTATAGGCGAGGAATTTTTATTTCGTTCTAGAAGAAAAGGCTAATTGACTTTTAGAGTGTGATGTCTAAATATAGTGTTCTGATGGCAGAGGTGGACTACATACAGTGGTGATTTTGTATTTTGCAGTTGAAGATAGAGCTAATTACCCAGAAATTTCAGCGTAATTGTATTTCTTTGGTGTTTTTATAACGATGATGGTTTGGGTTTTATTGTAGTCGATCTCGATTCATGTGTTGCAGATAACCCCTCTTTAATCACTGTGTATGATTTATCTAAGTTCCCTGAATCATCAGACACTAGTGAGAAAAAGATACAGTTTTATATGGTCAACCTCTGCTGGGAAATACTTTCCACTTTTAACAACCGATGGTGTCACGGACAAGACAAAAAGCCGTGGTAATTACTGCAATAAGAGGTCGTAATATCCTCCTGTCAGAAGCTTGATCTAAGTCGTTGGAACGGATTGAAACCCCACAAAAGACTCTAGATCATGAATTAATATTAAGATGTGGTTTCTTAGTCTACGTTAGGAAATGAAAAATGGAGCTGTAATGTTTTATCATGTCACTGGTACAACAGAAATTGTTTGACTGCATTTAATATCACAATCTATGAGTGATCGTTAGCATTTCAGAAAGGCCTGAGTTCGTATACTTGATGCCATTATCACGGATGGAGAAACTATGGCATTTCTGAAGTGGCTGTATGTTAGTAGTTGACAAACTGCAGTTTTAAGTCAATTCGGATAAAGAAATCACAGCATGTCTGAAATGTTAGCTGTTGACAAAATGCAGCTTTAAGGTAATTTAAATCTCTTCGTCGCCATTGATGTTGTTGCTGTGCTTTTGTTGACGTGCTAGGTATTGTAATTGTGTCTGCTGTTGTTGATGTGTTTTTGTTAACAGCTTCAGAGACCAATAATATATAATAGAATCAGCTGTTTAATGTTGTGTTCAGTGGGTAATAGCATTGCTATTTCGAGCGAGTATTAAATATCTTACACATGGCTTGATTTTTTATGATTTATTAACCTCATATACAATCGTTATAGCAGAGTCATCGGTT
>NC_043006.1:105569719-105572219 GCF_006345805.1 Octopus sinensis | reverse complement strand
AATGCCTAAAACACGATACGAAAATTATGTGTGTTTTAAAACTTGAGATTACATAGAGAGTATTTTGCGTAGGATATGGGCAGTTCCCCTGAGTACTATCTTTTGAATTTCTGCTATTTTGGAGTTTCCTGGTATCTGAGTTAGGTAGCAATCAGCCCCTTTTGCTATCATTCCCAGGGCACCTATTATTATTATTATTATTATTATTATTATTATTATTATTATTATTATTATTATTATTATTATTAACATGGCTAAATGGTTTGCACGCCTGGCAACATGTTTAGAGATATTTCGTCTGTCTTTCCGTTTTGAGTTCAAATTTCGTTGAGGCCCACTTTGCCTTTCATTCTTCGGAGTCGATAAAATAGGTACCAGTTGAGCCCTGGGGTCAAAGTAATCGACTAGACTCCTACTCCAAAAGAGAAAGGGTTATCATTACAATGGCTCCTAATCTAAGCACATGAATAATAATTACAAGGGTAGGTGTGCAGTCTATACCCTCGATCACAGTATTTCATTGGTGCTTCACTTTATCGACAAAGAAACGATGAAATGCAACGTTTTGTTGGTGCGATTTGAACTCAGAATGTCAAGGGCCGGGAGAAATACTGCATGACATTTTCCCAGTACTTTAACGATTCTACTAGCTCACTGCTTTAATAACCTTTTCTACTAAAGGTACAAAACATGAAATTTTAGGGGAGGGGACTAGTTTATTAAATCGACCCCAGTGTTTCATTGATACTTAATTTATCGACCCCGAAATGATGGAAACCAAATCGATCTCGGCGGAATTTGAACTCAGACGTAGTGACGGGCGAAATATCGCTAAGCATTTGATCCAGCGTGCTAACGATTCTGTCGGCTCACTACCATTGCCGCCTTCGTCATCTTCACCACCCTTATAGTAATATCTATACTATTAACTTTTTAAATTCGCTGTAGTGATGTCTGATGAGGGGGTTATTAGAAGGAAAGTTCTAAAATCGTACAGGGATTTTCAAAATACGGTGATAGGGGGAAATGGTAGGGAAAGTATATATAAAAATTATACATAGTCTACAAAATATATGAATCAATGGAAGGAGTAGCGCATCTGATACAAGATAGCATCAAGAGCATGAGGCCTCGCTCAATTGATTTTCTCCAGCTCACTCATCGGAGCTACTTTATGCCACAGTCATCCACATTTCGACAAATTTGCTACTGCAGGGAACTTCCCTCGGAATGAAACTGTCCTCATTCTTTCCAGCCTTTTCCATCACTCAACTTCTCTCATCATACCAGCAGACAGATGAACGCAAAATAATAATAATAATAATAATAATAATAATAATAATAATAATAATAATAATAATAGTGATGAGACAACGACGAATGTTCATCCTGCTATATTGTATAAAAATAATACATAGTGTACAAAATAGGTGAATCAAAGGAACACGAGTGATAGCAACAAATGACTTATTTAGTCCTTCCACACATAAATGATAAACAACAAATAATATAGATAAAACTGCATCATTCAGCCCAAAATTGAACGGGGATACAAAAAAAAAGGAAAAAGTTTGAAAAATAGATGATGAACAACACCAAAACAACCGAAGAAAATGATGGCTAACTGAATGAAGCGTCCGATTATTCTCCTCGTGATACTCAAATGTATCTCTTTCGCCATTTTATAATTCCTGCTCCACACCGAAGTGATGCTATCGCCCATGTATTAACTGCTTGGATTTTATTCCACGCCGTCAATTTTGAGCGCAACACCAACCTTAGTCTTCGGAAATACTCCATCCTCAGTTGCTCTTTCATTTCCTTTACAATTATCTCGTTGAACTCTAGTACACTAAGGTATTTGTATCCTTCCGTTTCAATTTGCTTAATCAAGTCTCTATTCGATAATTATGTCCCTGCTAGGGACTGGACTTTGCCTCATTTTAGGTAGATTACTCTGCAGCTATTGAGTCCAAATTCCATTCTAATATCAGTACTAAAACAGTGGACCATGTTCACCAAGTAACTCACTTGTGTCTCATCTTTGCCATACAGTTTCAAATCACCCATGAAGAGGAGGTGGTTGATTGTTTGCGATTTTTCATTTAGTTGGGACTCCAGGTTCATTTTCCTGAGTACCAAGGCCAGGGGTATCATGCAGAGAACGAAAAGCCACGGAGATAGGCTGACACTCTGGAAAACCCCGTTCTGATACCCAAAGTGCCCAATATTCTTCTTCTTCTTCTTCTTCTTCTTCTTCTTCTTCTAACGGGGGTGGCGAGCGGGCAGACGAGTCAGAGCGTCGGAAAAATGCCTTACGGTAGTTGTTCCGGTTCTTTATGATCTCATTTCAATTTCTTGGGGGTCGATAATATAAAGTATCACTCAAACAGTGGAGTTGAATATACCAACTGCCGCCCCTCAAAAGTGCTGGTCTTCTGATTAATTAGAAAAAAGAAACTAACGATGTTAATGATGATGATGATGATGACGATGTGGG
>NC_043006.1:105542219-105567219 GCF_006345805.1 Octopus sinensis | reverse complement strand
AATTTTCTAGATGGTGTAACTTAATTGTTCATTTTGAATTGATAAAAGGTGTTTTTTTCTAATTTTTATATATATATATATATTATATTGTATGAAATTTGATTTAGTATTTCTAAATTGAATTTTTTTCCCTGTAAGTTTGGATTTATATTCCCTCAAATATTCATTATATAATAGATATTTATATATCATATATATACATGTGTGTCTGTGTGACTTTATGCATGTTTAGGTATGGAACCATGTCTAAGTGATTATGTTTCTATTTTTTCCATAAGTGATGCAAATTTTTTTCGGAATAAAAACAACGAATGAGGCAGTGAATAAACGATCCTTATAAAAATATATGAGTGAGTATACATACATACATACATACATACATACATACATACATACATACATACACACACAGACACGCACTCACACGCAGACGCACACACTCACACATGTATACACACATATACATTCATAAATATACGCATATATATATATAGACAGAGATATACACACACATGTGTGCGTGTGCGTGCGCCCGCACAAAAAGTATAAAGATAAATATAAAAAAATTGTTGGTGCCATTACTCCCACAGTTTTCATAAGTACACAAGTATCCCCAACTACACAAACATTCACGAAAAGGATTGTTTACATACATGCGCACGTGCATAACTACATATATACATACCCTCAATAGACCTGATATAATGATTTGGGGATATTTTCGGTTTGAACAGCAGTTTTTAACATAATTTCTATGTAACTAAAAAAAATTTAAACTTCGTATACTGGTAGAATGTGTTTATAAAGCATCTTTTTCTCTTGGCTTTATTGAGAAAATTCTATAGTTTGTAAGATATGTGTTGTTGTTTTTTTCTTCAATTTCTGCAATTTCAACCAATCAGTGACGTCTATTGAGTTACAAAGCATTCTGTGCCGTATGAATATGTCCCTCGTTTAAGAAACAGATTGGGTTTATTTACATTTGTGAAGAAAAAAGATACCCTTCCACCACCCCTAACCCTAACTAACCCTAAACCTAAAACAGACTGAAATACAATAGATCGATAATAGGGTAATAATTATGGGTGACAATTTCATATGACACCGCTAGAAAAAACTGCCGTTCAAACCGAAAAGATCCTGATTTGGGATACAGAAGAGTAGCTGTGTACAATTGTGGGAATCAGCTGTCCAGTGGATGTTAGCATAAGGGTAAAGACCAGTAAACTATAGAGAAATCTGCAGTTACTCTATCTAGATTACAAGTTCAGGTTTACACCTGTAATTATCGGGGCACTGGGATATGTAACACACTGCCTAAACTTCGATCTTGAGGAATTAGGCTTCTGAAAACCAGAAAGGAGAAAGTTGATTCGAAGACTACAAAGCTAATCCATCACTGGAACTGTAAAAATCTGTAAAACTTCCCTGAAGTTTATCATTATATATGACAGAAGTAAATAGACACCCTTACAATCGTTAAAGTTTATTTAAATCTGAAATTATACATCCAAATTATTTCTTAGTTATTATAATTTGAATATCTAATGAATGCCGATGTTTTCTGCGACTTTACGTTGACTATGTCCACTTCCAGATTGACCCACAATACGGCCTCTTTGAAATTTGGAGAGTTACAAGGCTTTTTTTTGTACGTGGCATGATTAAACAGTCACACATAGAACCTGAAACACAAACATGTCAATTAATACAAAATATAAACCCTTTGAAGATAAAATAAACATAAAACATCGTTTTATGGGGAGACTATTTACTTCTGTCATGCCTGTGTGTATTGAGCATGTCTAGATATGCTACTATATGCATGAAAATACATAAATTTGCATACATACATACATACATACATACATACATACATACATACATAATACATAGATACATTCATACATACATACATACATACATACATACATACATACATACATACATAATACATAGATACATTCATACATACATACGTACATACATACATACATACATACATACATACATACATACATACATACATACATACATACATACATACATGGTGGCTGCCCCCTCGTTATCGAGTATGGCCATTGCACGAAGCTTAATCAATGTTGTTATCGTGCAATGCCTGTGCAAGAAGATATTTTTTAAATTGAGGAAAGGCTGTGCACTGAGTCAATCCCACTCACTAAGCAACAGCAGCCATAATCCGAAAAGAAGAACAAGTCAACATCATCGGCAACCACTGAGCCGCAGGTTTTATGTCGGAGTTATCCCAGTTTCCTGAGTTACCTTCTCCTAGAAGGATGCCCTAACAAAGGCTGGGAGTCCTTCACTCCCAATGGCTTAACCGCGCGATCAGGTATTCAGTCTGATTATTTCTATGTCCCCGCGCATGATACATCCTTAATACATTTATTGGATGGCCGATGACTCTCAAGAGTTCCTCCGCCCTTTGACGAGTTTTGTTTTTCATCCTGCAGGGTGTCCAATAAACGCCTTCCTCACCAAGCAAGCTTGGTGGGGTTGCCGGTTTAGTCACCGACGACCCGACCATGCAACAGGTTGTACTGGGTTACATGTTACCAGTAGCACTCGAAAGTGACCTGACATACATACATACATACATACATACATACATACATACATACATACATACATACATACATACATACATGAGATAGAGAAGAGAATCTGTGTACAGTTGTGGAAATCAGCTGCCCAGCGGATGTTAACATAAAGCTAAAGATAAACAAAAAAGAAAATATCTACGCTGAACTATTAAGAATTCTACAGTTACTCTACCCAGATTACAAGTTCAGGTTTACACCTGTAATTACTGGGGCGTTGGGGTATGTAACACACTGCCTAAATACTAGTCTTGAGGAATTAGCCATCTCAAAACCAGAAACAAGAAAGCTGAATTGAAGATTACAGATTCAAGCCATCACTGAAACTTTAAAAATCTGTAAAGCATTCCAGAAGTTTATCACTTAAGAATATATGCGCATGTCTAGACATGCAGCTATAAGCATAAGAATAAACACATAAAACACCCCATCAAAATCGGAACATATACATCCATACATTCATGCTTTCATACAGACATTCAAAAATAACTTGATGCTGTTGAAATTCCAATGAAAGAGTTTTGGATCTAGGTTAGAATCAGGCTCTTTCTCTATTGGCAAGAAATCTTAGAAGAAAACTGAATAATGATGTATGCACATGCGTATATGTATGCAATCCAACAACTATTACTACTCCTAGGATTAGACCTGCTCCAACTTTGACATAGCTCTAACCACTAGCCCCACCACCACCGGTACCAATATCAGAAACGCAAAATTTGATACAATTATAAAGAATACAATTAATAACAAAATACAAAAGGAAATAGAATCTACACTTTCAGAGATTAATGTAGTATTTTCCCACAAATATAAATCGAAATACATCGAAAATATTGCTATTGTTGTTAAGGCTGTGAAAATGCTTAGCGGCCTTTTGTCTGTATTCACGTTCTGCTGAGGTCGATTTTGCCTCTCATCTTTTCGGGGTCGGTGAAATGTGTACCAGTTACGCACTAAAATTGCTGGCGTTGTGCCAATAGTAGAAAGAATTATTATTGTTGTTGTTGCTGTTGTTACAGTCATCATCTAAAGTAGTAGTAGTAGTAGTAGTAGTAGTATATTGTTGTCGTGTCTCCCTGGTATGAAACTATTACTAGCACTTATTTTAATACTGAGTGCATTAAATCATATATATCAGTGAGTGTGTGTGTGTATGCGTCTGTGTCTGTGTGTCTGTATCTGTGTACATACATACATTCATACATAGATACATACACACGCATACACTCATACACATATACATAAACATACACACATATATATATAGATATAGGTAAGTAGAGCAGCGGTTGGAATAACCGTCTAAAGGATAAGAACATCCGTTATTACTATCGGTATAAATTACCTGTGTTAACCCTGGGCATGCAAGCAGTCTATGCTCATAGGGTGCGGGCAATAACAATAAACAAGAGTTTATCAAGAATCAAATTTAAAATAAGCAGAAAATGGAGAAAAATTTTGATCATCAACAAATTCACCTCAATCGGTTAATTATTTTTTAATAAAGAAACTTCAACATTACTTACAGCCGTTTCTACTACCAATGTCAGGCGGTGCCTCAAAATAAAATTATGAGAATAATGTTCATCTTTATAGTACATCCGATCAAACACATGGAGCTTCATCACAGTGAACACGAATACATAACAGGCAGAATGTACTCTGGAATATTTTCTACTTACATATATGACTATGTGGGTTGTATATTTGTGTTGTGTCAGCTCTCCACCACCATTTGACAACCATACATATATACTCATAAACATATAGTTGAGGATGTCCCCTAGTGGCTAGCGATATGTTCTATTATCGGATTAAGTCGATTATATCGACCCCGGTGCGTAACTGGTACTTAGTTTATCGACCCAAAAAGGCTGAAAGGCAAAGTCGACCTCGGCGGAATTTGAACTCAGAACGTAACGGCAGACGAAATACGGCTACGCATTTCGCCCGTCGTGCTAACGTTTCTGCCAGCTCGCCGCCTTGCAACAACATACCTGTGTGTGTACTTACTTGTAGTTGTGACGGCGTTCACCAAGGGCGGGTTGAGCCGGCTTCTTCTTTGGTCCTGACGGCATCACCAACCATGGCGCCCCACGCTCGACGATCCTGTGCGAGGTCACTGGAGATAGCGAGCCATGGAGAACGATTAGCTGCCATTCATCTGCTGCGACCAGAGACGTCATCATTTTGTTTTTGCCAGCATTGATCCGAAGACCAACAGCTGCTGCTGCCTTATGCACCCTTTCGAGAGCATCTTGGACATCTGCCCGGTTAGAGCCCAAGAGTGTGATGTCATCTGCGTAGCCCAGGTCCGTCACCACGACCTTTACTCCCGGGTAGTCCCGAAGCGCAGTGTTGAGAATGTAATCGATGGCGTAATTGAATAGGGTTGGCAAGAGCGCACAACCCTGTCGAACACCGGTAGTGACATCAAACGACACCGTCTCCCCGCCATAGACACTCACACGAGCCCACGTTGAACGATAGTAATCCTGTATGAGGTTTAACAGCTTCACAGGTATACCCTCCGCCTGCATAATTCGCCAGAGGGATTCCCGATCCACCGAGTCGAAGGCAGCCGCAAAATCGATGAACCAGAGAACAGTAGGTTGTTGGTGCGCCCACCGCTGATCCAGGACTCGCTGGAGACTGAAGCTTTGATCAACGCACCCTCTTCCGGGAAGGAAGCCGCCCCGAGAAGGACGGGTACGGACATCACGGATGGCCTTGAGCCTCTTCAGAAGAAGGATTGCAAAGGTTTTGGTAGCCACATCGATCAAGCTGATGCATCAATGGTTGGAACACAGCTTTCTATTACCTTTTTTGAAGAAACGTAGAAGAGTTGCCTCGCTCCAGTCATCAGGAAAACGCTTCGTCGCCTTCTGTGAATCTGTGTGTGTGTATGTGTGTGTGTGTGTGCGTGGCGTGTCTCTGTATTTCTTTCTCTTTCCTTTTCTCTTGTCCACCGTTCGTCTTCTCGTTCACCTTTTTGCGCGTGTGTGTGTGTACAACAGGCTTCACAAGGCTTTCGTCGGCTCGCATCTATACTAAAAGAAACATTCCCCAGGTGCTGCATAAAGAACTCATTTAAATCATTTCATCATATTAGTTTCAAATTTCGGCACAAGAACAGGAGATTTGAGGAAAGGGCTTAGTTAATTACATCGACCCAGTGTTCAAGTGTTACTTATTTCATAAAGCAGGAAAGTTCGACCTCGGCAGCATTTGAACTCAGGACGTAAAAATGGATGGTATGCCGCTAACGATTCTGCCAGCTCGCCGTCCATAAACTCTTGTATCATATTAAATACAAATATTAACATTCTATACGGCAGAATTAATCTGTGAAATAAAAATCAGCAGTTTTGTAGATATAGAGACTAATTATTGAGAGAGTTCATTTCTAACATGTCCGGAGTAGATGTGCTCTAGATCTTTTGAATTATATTCTGACGTGTTCCTGATTTCCTCTTCGACTGTGAATCTAATTCTTTATCCTAATATGCAATCATCTAAAAACGAATTTGATTTGAACAAACATTAAACGGTTGTCTTTTACATGACTCTATAAAATGAAATTGAATTTATTATTAATTTTTTGAAATTAAGAACCAATTACACAAATTTTCTTTTTTTCTAAATTTCATGATGATAAAATAAATGAACTATGGGTCTAAATGTCATATGTAGATTAAATCTGTCATATAGGGAAGCAAATTTATAAAAATTAAAACTATTATATTGTCGAAGATTTTTATAATGCTCATGTGTATGTGTGTGTGTGTGCGCGCGTGCGTGTGTGCGCGTGCGTGTGTGTGTATAATATCTATTTATCCACAGACACGCACACCAGCACACGCACACTCATACACATAATGGTTTGAAAATACGGAATTACATTTACGCAAGTATTGAGTTCTATGTCTGTTTTTTCTACTAAAACTATATATACTCACGTATATGTATAATGTATATACATATACATACACACATACACACACACACACACATATATATATGTATATATTTATATGCATATATGCTTTTTTATGTGTCCGTGTACATCTGTGATATACAATATAAATGTGTGGGAGATTATGAGTACTGTGCGTGTGTGCATGCGTTTGTCTGTCTGTCTGTCTATTTGTATCTATGTATTTGCCTGCAGATAGATACTTATACACACATACAGATAGCGGAGTGTTACAATAACTAGACAAGTCAAGAAAGATAGCATAAAGAACGTCAATGATAATAATAATAATAATAATTACAGCTCAAAGACTACAAACATTTTTCAGATCTTCGACGCCGCTGTAAAAAGCTTATATGGAGTTTTGTTTACTTTGCATTTATTTATTTCTATAAATGATTGTGCGGATTCATGCAGCAACGGATGCGTACATATGTGCATGTTCATGTATGCATGTGTATATGTGTGCGTGTGTGTATATCTATGCTTATATATATATATATGTAAGTGCGTGTGAATATGTGTGTCTGGGAACTTAACGCTTTGCTACTTTTTCGCTTCACTTCACTGATATTCATAAAAGTTCAAAATTTCCATTGTAAAGGCGCATACAGGCACCTGAATGTTTACACAGCCACACCCAAACACACACACACACACACATACACACACATATTCATGCACGAACAGTTTACTCTCACTCCCTCCTCCTCGTTCTTTGTCTCCGTATATACTTATATATATACATACATACATACATACATACATACATACATACATACATACATATAATATATATATATATATATAGTATATATAATATATATATATATATATATATATATATATATTATATATACACGCGCGCGCGCAAATATTCATACATATTATTGATAAGCGTAAATATTATCCGAAATATACATCTAACCAAGCAGTGAAACTTACGCAGTCATATATTTTTACAGTCTCTTCTGTTGTCTTCTCAAATGTTTGTCAACGAGAGAAAGAGAGAGAAAGAAAGAGAGAGAGAGAGAGAGAGAGAGAGAGAGGCAGAAAGAGAACGACGGCAAATTCGTTAAATTACTCAAAAGTTCTATATATATGTAAATATCATATATATAGATATATATATATATATATATATATATATATATATATATATACATGTATAGATACTCTCCTCTCTCCCCCTCTCTCTCTCTCTCTATATATATATATATATATATATATATATGTACATGTGTATATATGAATGTGTGTGTATATATGTAACTGGGTGTATATCTTCAAATATGCATATCGATCTATCTACCTACCTACCTCTCTCTCTCTCTCTATATCTATATATATATTATATATATATATATATATTACACATACCACACACACACATATATATATATATATATAATATGCACTCACACACTAACGAACGTATACACACACACACACATACATATATACATATACACGCACGCACGCACATTCTGACACATATATTGCCACATACGCACACAAAACCTTGCATACATTCATGTGTTTCTGTCTTCGTCAGTGTTCGTGTTTTCGCGTTTGTGTTCGCGTGAGTACACGCAGTGTACGAGTATCACAGTGTGTGTGTGTGTGTGTGTGTGTGTGTGTACGTTTTAGACTTCGTGTATGTGTGTGTGTGTTTTAGAAAGTGTTCAGAAAACAGGGAAAAATAAACAAAAGGAACGCCAAAGACCTGAGGAGATAGAATTAAATAAAAACTTGAAAGAAAGAAAGAAAGGAAGGAAGGAAGGCAAGAAGGAAGAAGAAAGCAAGCAATAAAGAAAGTAAGAAAAAGAAAGTATTCTGGTAAAAAAAAATGGTATAACAATTCTGATGGTTGTGGCGCTCGTGGTAGCGGTGTCTGGTAGCGGTGAAGAATTTGCAACGCTGTTCAGTTGTCTAATTCCATCGGGTGGGATTCATAAGCAATCGAAGTGGAAAAGATATGAGAATTACAAAATTTTTATTTTGATTTTATTTGATTAACATTTATATTGAATTTCACTAATAAAATGCAATCAATACCGCCATTAATTTGTTACGCTAGATAATTTCAATTTTGCAAACCAATTGACCAAAAAGATAGATTCGCATGACAATCTGAAGATGACTTGATAACATTAATATTCCGAAAAAGCCCAGCCGTTCTCTCTTAGTTGATAAACAGACGTCCAAACCTACAGAAATAATGGCTGCATTTCCAGGCGCTGTTGTTGTTGTTATAATTATTGTTGTTGTTGTTGTTGGTGGTGGTGGTGATGATGATGTTTTTGGAGTTGGTTGTGCTGGTGATGTTATTCGTTAGTGGTGGCGGTGGTTGTCGTGGTGGCGTTAATGGTGATGGCGGCGATTGTGATGGCGGTGATGATGGTGGAGGTGATGGCGGCACCGGTGGTGGTGACGGTGGTGTTGGCGGCGGCGATGGTTGTGGCGGCGGTGGTGGTGGTAGTGTCGGTTTGTGGTGGGGTGATGGTGGTAGCGATGATGCAGCGGCGGTGGTTGTGATGGTGGCAGTTCTGGTGGTGGCGGTTGAGGTGGTGGCAGTGATGCTGATAGCAGTGGTAGGTGTTGACGGCGGAGATTGTTGCGTCGGTTTGTGGTGGTGGGTATTGGTGGTAGCGGTGTTGGTGGCGGTGATTTTTTTGTTGTCTGCTGCGGTGTGATGCCGCTGCTACCATTATTATTGGTGTTGTTGTTGGTGGTGGTTGTTTGTAGTGGTGTCGTCGCCGTCGTCATGGTTTTCAATATTATTGTTGGTGGTGGTCATAACGTTGTTGTTGCTGTCTTCTTCTCATTATTATTATTATTATTATTATTATTATTATTATTATTATTATTATTATATTATTATTATTATTATTCCAATCAGGACTCACGCCATTAGCCACAAAGAATAATCTCTAATTCGAACCTACTCTAAGCTACTAAGAGTGTCTGTGGCAACTTGGAGATCCACCCACCACACGCGATAGACCGGCGGTTGTACGGGTGCGAAAGCTACGTTGGTATCCTCATTCTGTAAACGGTGGCTTTTAACGGATGGAGAGCTGAAACATCCTGGGGTGCAGAGGATTCGCAATCTAGACTAGGGTCTGAAAGTTGCCCACACCACAGTGGGTTACACCATGGTTCCTCTGATTTGTGGAAGAAGTAGAAGGAAAGAGTGAGAGAAAGTTGTGGTGAAAGAGTACCGCGGGGTTCACCATCCACCCCCGGCGAAGCCACGTGGAGCTTAGGTGTTTTTGCTTAATAAACCCTCACAATGCCCGGTCTGGGAATCGAAACCGCGTTCATACGACCGCGAGTCCGCTGCCCTAACCACTGGG
This sequence comes from Octopus sinensis, assembly GCF_006345805.1. NCBI lineage: Eukaryota > Metazoa > Mollusca > Cephalopoda > Octopoda > Octopodidae > Octopus > Octopus sinensis. The sequence goes on along the minus strand of NC_043006.1, from coordinate 105,557,260 downwards.
CCATTGCGCCTCCACTGTTCTTGGTGGTAGCAGAGGCGGCCGCGGTGGTAGAGCTACTCATGGTGGTGACTCTTTACTTTGCCGCCCTCTTCATCGTTGCGGACGTGGTTGTTTCGCTGTAATGTCGGCATCGTCGTTGTTTCTCTTTCTGTTGTTCTTATTGACAGTATTATCATTTCCTCCTAGTATGGTGGTATTTTAGCTCCCCTTTTTTTAGTTTAGGAGGAGGAAGATGGTGTTATTGCTGTTGTTGATGGTTATGAGGTTGATGATGATGATGAAGGTTGTTGTTGATAGTGGTTATGAGGTTGATGATGATGAGGAGGAGGAGGCGGAGGAGGAGGATTGTGTTGTTGTTGTTGGTGGTTATGAGGTTGATGATGATGATGATGAAGCTAGAGGTGGCGGTGGTGGTGGTGGTGGTGGTGGCGAGGACGGCAACGCCGCTGTTGTTAGTGGGAAGTTACTGCTCTTGTGATTTTTTTCCTGGTATGACTGTTTGTTAAAGGTGACTTTGCGGCGGCGGTGATGCTTTACACCGTTGTGACTGTTGTTGTTGTTGTTGTTGATGTTGTTGAGATGATGATATCAGTGATGGTTCTGTTGGATGACGACGTTACCATCGTGGCAGTGGTGATTGGAAAATGGTGACTTTGTTAATGAATTCTGTCGGCGCTAATGGCTGCTGCGATACTGATATTCAACAACAAGCAGCAGCTGAGCGAAAACACCTAAAGCTCCACCAGGCTCCGGCAGGGGTGGTGGCGACCCCTGTTGTAGTCTTTCGCTCCAACTTTCTCTCACTCTTTCTTCCTGTTTCTTGTCCCCAACTTCCTACGCAACCGCTGAGCCTGGATGCGCATTCATCCATCCACCGATGCTCTCGGTGTCGGGGTTGACCTGCTTTCTCTTCTGCGGGTCTTACGAATAGCAAAGGACCACGTTTCGGACTTCTCCCATCTTGCGAGCTCTGGGACGAAGACCGCTTCGCTCAACAGCAACAGCAACAGCAATCAGCAGCAAAGTCGGTAGTGGTGGGTCTGATTCTGTTGATGCTGACGGCTGTGGTTCTGCTGATGAAGAGAATAGCGATGTGGTCTACAACAGCAATGACGATGGCGATAGCGTTGATAGTTATAAAAATGTTGATGACGACGATGACGACGACGCTGATTACGATGATAATGATTGATAATGATGATGATGATTGTGATGGTGATGATTGTGATGGTCATTAAGATGTTAGTAGTAATCAATTATCGTTCTTGGTGTTTTTGTTGTTGTTGGATATCTTGATGATAATGTTTATTTTTTAACGCCCACGGGGGGCTATACACAGAAGGGACAAACAAGGACAGATAAACAGATCAAGTCGCCTACATCGACCCCAGTGCGTAACTGGTACTTATTTAATCGACCCCGAAAAGAATGAAAGTTAATGTCGACCTCGGCGGAATTTGGACTCAGAACGTAGCGGCAGACAAATACCTATTTCTTTACTGCCCACAAGGGGCTAAACACAGAGGGGGCAAACAAGGACACCGACGGATTAATTCGATTACATCGACCCCCGTGCGTAACTGGTACTTAATTTTATCGACCCCGAAAGGATGAAAGGCAAAGTCGACCTCGGCGGAATTTGAACTCAGAACGTAATGGCAGACGAAATACGGCTACGCATTTCGCCCGGCGTGCTAACGTTTCTGCCAGCTCGCAGCATTATGTTGATGATAATGTTAATGATGGTCGCGTTGGTGGTGATGGTGAGGATGATGATGATGATGATGGTGGTGGTGGTGTGGTGGTGGTGGTGGTGGTAGTGGTGGAGATGGGGGTGGGTGGAAATGGCGGAGGCGTTGAGGACGACAACATCGATGACGACTTCAATGCTGACGTCGGTGCTGACATCATGATTGCAATTATCAAGAAAGCGATGATTATGACGAGTGTGATGAAGATTGTGGCGCTGAGGGCAGTGATGACAACGACGACGACCACACTTTAATGATTGGCAGTTAATGTTTCTGTCTCCGTCGCCGAAATGTAGAACTGACATAACCAACGGTTCTTCCTGCAATCGTAGTTTCCTACAATGAAACTGCAAAACTGAGAGGAAAAGAACATTTAAAATAAAATGAATGCACTCAGAAAACGTTTTCACATTCTTTTCGCTGTCCTTCCTCATCTCTGTCTGACTATTTGTCTGTCTGTCTGTCTGTCTGTCTGTCTGTCTGTATGTATGTATGTATGTATGCATATCTGTATCTATCTATCTATCTATCTATTATCTATCTAAGAATATATATAAGCATATGTGTAAACGCTGTATGTATGCATATATTCTTTTACTTGCTTTTACGAGTTTCAGTCATTTGTGGCTATGCTAGAGCACCGCATATATACATATATATATAATATATATATATATATATATATATATATATATATATATATAATATATATATATAGATATCTGTGTGTGTGTGTAGGTATATATATATATATATATATATATATATATGTATATGCGTATATGCATATATATATACGGGCATATGTTTCCTGGAGCTAAATAGCAGTAACATTCGTCTTAACCAGGACTACTACATTATGTTGGCAAATAATCTTACTCTAGAGTACTGTTATCCAGCGTCTCCCGTTGAGAGATTTAGAAATAGTAATTTTCTATTTCATTCGATCAGTAACTGTGTGTCACTTTGACAAACTATATATTTCGAACAAAAATTTAGTAGCCCCACCTCTTGTCGATCAGTTATTCTGAGCTGTTGAAGAGATATAACCCAGAAATCGCAATACACAGACATTTTGTGCTGGGTGGGGATGCTAATCTCCTTTGTCCGAAAATATAAGGACACAGATAGTGTGTTGTATAGGCATCTGGAGAAGATGATTCCTGGGGCTAAATAGCAGTAGCACTCATCCTAACTAGGACTGCCATGTTATGTACTCTATACATGTTACTCTATACATGTATATATATATATGTGTGTGGTGTGTGTGTGTGTGTGTGTGTGTGTTTGTTTGTGTGTGTAAATATATAAATATATATATATATATATGTATATATAGAAAAAAGCGAAGGTAGAAAATGGTAAAATGATTTTATAAAGATCATTTCAGTATCAGTTTCAGTCATTGAGACTTCTTCAACTGGAAAACAATTAAATCCAGGAAAAATTAAATGAAAAGTTTTTAAAAGAATATTTGCATAGTTGTAAAATACAAAGGACATGTTCCTTGCTTCTGCCTGTCTCTGTCTCTCTTGTTTACTCTTGTGAGTTCGAGGTCGTTGTGAATTCATGGCAGAGAAGAAGAAAAAGAAGAAGTAGAAGAAGGAGGAGGAAAAGAATAATGCGGGAGTGCTATGATAGAAGTAGGAGGTTAAATGGTGAAGTGCCCTCAAAGTGATTTGTTGTGGGTGGTAGTAGTGATTGAAATTCTTGAGATATCTCTTTTGAATGTATTGTTATATTATTTGCGTAGGTATTATTGTAAACAACAGTAGTAGTAAAGTAAGGAAGGAGGTGGCGGAGAGGAAGAATACGAAGAAGGAGGAGAAAGAAAAGAATAGAGAATGATAAGAGAATGCGGGATGGTATGATGGTATGATGGTATGTATATATATATATATATATATATAGAGAATATATGTATATATATACATACATATATATACATATATATATATATATACATATATATATATATATACATATATATATATACATATATAAATATATATATATACAAACACATATGTACATACCTACATATATATGTATATATATACATGCATATATGGGTACAGGACGTAAAAAAAACGTTGAACACAATGAGAAACGAAAACATAAAAGCAAAAGCAAACGAACTTTTTTTTTAACAACAAAAAACAAACAAACAGAGAAATGAGCCATGCAGCATAAAGAATATTCCCCTTCTTCAGATGTCCCTGTTTCAACTACTCCGCGTTCGAAGGCAAGAACAAGACGCGACTCTCGTTGAAACAGTTCTTCCCGCAAAGCAAATTAAAAAATATTTGGGATTTTTTGCGGAGGGTGAAAGTGGTAGCAAGACCAGGACAGTAAAAACAAACGGTGAGAGTTGTTAAGCCAAGACGATAGAAAAAACATTATGAACGCTAGGAAGACGAGCTTATGAGAGGAGACAGGTATAAGCACGTGTCGTCTTTAGGAAGATATTGGGCAGAAAGATAGATTCCATTTCGTCACGTGTCAGCGACGAGAGAGTCAAGGAGGAAGAGTGAGAGAGAGGGAACGGTGAAGAGGAGAGGAACAGAATAGGGAAGGGTGCGAGAGAAAACCAGAAAGGATGAAGAACAAGAGAGGGAATATATATATGTGTGTGTATGTTGATTTAATAGCAGTTCCGGTCTTATACAACAATAACTGTCGTGTTTTACTTAAATCGAATTGTATTCTTTACTTTTAAAAGTGTGGATACATTCTGTATGTATGTATGTATGTATGTATGTATGTATGTATGAATGTATGTATGTATGTATGTGTGTGTGTATGTATGTATGTATGTATGTATGTATGTATGGATGTATGAATGTATGTATGTATGTATGTATGTATTGGATATTTATGTATGTATGAATATATTAACGTGTATTAGTGTGTATATATAAAACTGAAGAGCTTGGAGATCATCTGCGATACATGAGGAATACCAGCAGAAAACCGCACTACCTGGTGAAACTGCATCACCAGAGGTGTCACTTCCTACGAGCAAAACAGAGTTGCAGGGAGACAAAGAAAACTCGGAGTATAATAGTCCAAAACCAACTCATTGCCTTCAGCCCCAACATACCACTACTGCCCGAGCTGCAGCAGACCCTTCTGAGCAATATATCGAACTGATTGGTCTCAGCCGGATACACTAGGCCCTGTATTCTTTTCCTATGTGATGCCCCTGGTCAATGACGGGTGAACTAATAATAATAATAATATATACACACACACACACACACATATATATATAGGTTATATATATATATATATATACATGCATACATACATACATACATATATATATATATATATATAATTATATAATATTATATATTATATATATATATATATACATACAAATTTAGAGGAATGACCACTAATAGTGGACAGCCTGTATGCTAGATATAGACGTCAAACTCGCCATTTACCACGAAGAATGTGTTCTCAAGAAAAAAGTCAGCAAAAACCAAAGTTTAAAAATAAGACAAATGAAAATATACAAAAATAAAAACCGATTACCTACGTACTAATTAGTTTCACTTGTTAATATTTACGTATATGGATACGTAAACATCTGCAAGAGTTTGACGTCTATATCTAGCAAACAGGCTGTCCACTATTAGTGGTCATTCCTCTAAATTTTGTAAGTATAAAATTTTTAATCTTCGGATTTTTTAAGAAATATGCTAGGCCACTGTTTTTTATTGATTAACTAGCAGTATCGCCCGGCGTTGCTCGGGTTTGTAAGGGAAATAACTATATAAGCATTTTTAGAGAGTTACTTCCCTTATAGATGCCAATTCGGGCTTTCTTAGCCATTTCTGTTTTGGTGTCTTCAAGCCATGAAGTCGTTGTTCTAAAAGAACGCTGGTCTCCTTGACAACGCTTTACGACGTTGATTTCCTTACACTCCCTTCCCCACAGCTTCATGAGGGAGGGAAGAAGGGGGAGAAGCAAACAGGTGCAGGTGTGACCATGGACGCCAACTCCGCCGCCATCGACACACGAAAAATTATGCATTAAAATGGATTAAAAATGATGTTAAATTATTTTTAAAATCGTAGACTCATCGTAGACGCGCGCTAATAGCCAGACGGGCTCGATATGAGTCACGACTATAAGATAACCCGAATTTGGTTAAACTGCACCGCAAAATGTGGGAGTAGTTAGGAATCTAAATCGAAGGGGACAGACACTCACACAACTACAGTTTTATATATATAGATATCAATTTCTATCCTTATATATATATATATATATATATATATATATATATATATATATATACATATATAGAACTGGCTTATATCGTTGAAAGAAGCTCCGTCACGATAACGGTAACATTTACTATAAACTATGTAATGTCGAACTTCATAGAAATGTCTTTCACATCGTTACTGTTCAGCTCGCACACTGTATCGCCAAAGTGACTGTTAGCTAGTCACTTTCTTTATCTGAAAACCCAGGTTTTTCAGATAAAGTGTTATCCTATTCCCGATTGTTCTTTCTACTCCTTTATAATTCATAGCATTTATAAGATCTAGAAAACAGTTTTGGCCCATTTGGCAATGATGAGTCTAAGGTCATCAATATAGCCTATAGTTCCAGGTCAGCTGAGGCGATGTATTTCAGAATAGGAATTACTTTTCTGGGATTCCTTGCTTCTAGGTAACAAGCACGCAGTTTTCAAAGTGAAACATAACGAACTAAGCTTTTAATGTGAATTACACCCTTATGATCCGTGTTTTCCGTAATGAACTCATTTACCTTTGCTGTACTAAGTCGAATTTTTCAATATTTCTGAGTGTCTCCCATATTAGCTGCTATGTCATGTATCTCTTCAACTTCGTTTGTTATACTAATAATAGTATCTAACTTAGGTGCACGACAAGAAATTTTGAGGGTAGGAGAATTGATGATACCACAAACCCCAGTACTTAACTAGTAAACATTGTATCGACTCCCGCCCCCGAGACAGGAAAAATATAGTTGCCAGCCGCAGAATTTGAACTCAGTTGTTAAAGTGCCAGGCAAAGTGCGTAAAGAGTTTCTTCCGATGCTCAAGCGATTCTGTCTATTCGCTGCCTTCGCTTACCCTAATATTTACCTAATATTTCTATGCTCACAAACATAAGCGACATTGTCGTTGACCTTTGCATTCTTAGCTGAAAGAACTGCTTCAGTTACAACTCCGCACCTCATACGATGTTAGAGCAGATATAAGGGCGAACTACCCTCCTGTCATAGAAAATATATCTCTCTCTACATCTTTAATGAGCTTCACATTTCTAGTAACACACAACAATTTCCGATTATTCTATATCCCTTAAGTTAGACTATCTATCTATCTATCTATCTATCTATCTATCTATCTATCTATCTATCTATCTATCTATCTGTCTGTCTGTCTGTCTGTCTGTCTATCTATCTATCTATCTATCTATCTATCTATCTATCTATCTATCTATCTATCTATCTATCTTGAGCTAGTTAAGAAGCTAGAAGAGGCAATTAGAAGCGGCATCGCATCCGACGTTTTGGCGGCGAGGTTGGCCCTCGACCAACACTTCAACGCCAAACACGAAGGATGTGCTGTCAGAGCTAGGATGCGTGCTCTAAGGAACGAAGGTGTTGGAGCCGCGAGAGAGGCCCGGGTGGCAGAGGCGCAACAGGGCAACAAAGCCACCATTCGGTCACTGGTAGATGAACAGGGGCGCGAATTGCTCGAGCCAAGTAAAATGTGTGAGGCCTTTCAGCAGCATTTGCCCGACTGTTCGGGACGAGTGGAGGGCAAGAACGTAGGGTAGACTTCAGTGCCTACCTACATAGCCTGCTACGACTCTCGACAAGAAAGGCAGGGTGCTGCGAAGGTGCCATCACGGCGGCGGAAGTGCGGGAAGCGATGGCAGAATGCTCGAGGGACAAATCACCGGGTTTGGATGGTCTACCCTACGAATTTTACTATTGTATGCCAGACTTGTTTGGAGACGTCTTGCAGCGGTATACTGCAACTGACAGCAAAACGGGAGCATACCCGGTTTGGGAGTCGAGGAGCTGTAACTCTGCTGAAGAAAGATCCAAACAAGGGAAACATTATAGATAACTTTAGGCCAATCACTCTGCTCAATGCAGACCTGAAAATTTTGACAAAAGGTGTTAGCCAAGAGGTTGGCGCTTGTCATGGAGAAACTGGTCGACAACGCACAACACGTGCGCCGTGCCGGCCGGAGCATCCATGACAACCTCCATCTGATGCACTACATCATAGACAGGGTAGTTAACGAACCTGGCATGGGTGGGGCCCTGATCAACTTGGATCAATCGAAAGCCTTTGATAGGGTAGACCATCGATATGGATTGGCAGTGCTGAGAGCGGCTGGTTTCGGTCCCGTCTTCTCGCGGCTGGATAGCTGCCTTGTACAGGGGCATCCGTTCGGTAATTCGCGTAAATGGACATCTATCGAGACCTTCGACATTGCACGTTCGGTCCGTCAGGATGCCCCCTCTCGGCGCTTCTATACGTATTGACTCTTGAGCCACTACTGCGGAAGCTGGCGACTCTGAGGGGCATCCCGCGAGAATTAGGATGCGGGACGAGCGTGTCTGCATACGCGGACGACGTCACCGTCATAGTGTCAAGCCACGGGGCACATCGAGCGGGTCGGGAGACACTGAAAGACTACGAAGCGGTGACAGGAGCAAAAATCAACCGGGAAAAGTCAGTGGCTTGCGGCTCGGCACCTGGAGAAGCAAGCCATGCCGTCCACCAGTACCTCCGTCGTGGGACGCTGGACAGACGGCCGGCCCCGGTTGAGTTGCTCGGGGGGTTCGGTCCGGACCTCCAAATGGAGAAGAACTGGAACGAGATAACGAGTAGGGTGGTCACTCTCGCCCAGCAATGGGCCGAGAGAGGAAACTGCCCCTAAAAGGTCGGGCGGAGGTGGTGAACGCGTACATCGCGTCCATCATCTACTACCGCCTGACCGTCGTACCTTGTCCGACCCTACCATCACCAAACTAGAACGCATCCTCTTCCGCTTCTTGTGGAAAGGATGCGTCCCGATGGTCAGGCGATCCATTTGCTGTCAACACCGTTAAAAGGAGGGCTGGGCATGCCGTGGTTGATGATGCGCAGACACGCGCTGAGACTGCGACATCTCCGGCTCTATGTAGACGACGGTGAACAGGTGTGGTCGCCGTTTGTGAGGCACGCATTCCCGCAACTCGTCTCCATGACCGAACTACAGTCGTGGATCAAAAGAGGCCGAAGAAGAAGGGCGAATGGCACGCGCGAGTGTCGCGTTGCTCTCAAGCAACTCTGCCGTCCCGGGTCGACCTTGAGTGACTTCAACACAACCAAAGCATTCTATAGGGGATTAGTGGAGGGGAGGTACGAAGACGAGCTCGGGGCAAACCTGGGCGTCGACGAGGAATACCTGACCTGCCTGTTTTTCAACGACTTTCGGCCCGGGACCTATGGACAAATTCCAGAGATCCCTGGCCTGGCGGTGCTACCGAGAAGCGCTACCGTTCGGGATAAGCTCTATAGGCATGGCTCGAGAAACACGGGGCCGACTTGCCCGAGATGCGGGCAGAGCGACGCGAAACCGCTCTGCACGCAATCGTGCAGTGTCCAGCAATTTCCCACCTGTGGGCCTATGTCGAACGACTGCTGTCACGTGTGGGACGTGTCGGTTTATCAGCCGAGTCTATCGTTAATATCGTCACGCCTCCTTCCTTCAAACGGGAAGGAAGAGCCTTTTTTATCATACTTGTGGCTATGGCGAAAGAATGTATCTGGTGGACGCGTCTGAAAGGATTAGAGACAAACACTTTCCTCTCTGGTCAATCTTCATCAACTTCTTCAAGTATCACTTGAAGAGGAAAGTGAGAGTAGAGAGGCAAGTTTTGTCTAGCGAATGTTTTAAAAAAAGATGGGTGAATGTAGCAAGGATGGCACGTATGAATGACGAAGCCACCTTGACATGATTCTATGAACCGTAAAAATTAATACAGAGATTGCTTTTTGCAAAAAAAAAAAAAGAAATATAAAATGTGACTTCATTGACCGAGGTTACCGTGGTCTTTTCCGTAGGCTTTTCTTTCCACGGGTAAACCTCACCTGTCCTCCCCTTTACACTTCATATTGACATTTCTGTGATAACGATCCCTATTGATCAATTTTTTCCTCTCCCCCTTTTTTTTTTTTAACCCCCCCCCCCTTTTTTTTGTCCTCTTTCTCTCCTTTTACGATCCCTTTTGATCGACCCACCCACCTTTTTTATTTTATTTTATTTTTTATTTTATTATTATTATTATTATTTTTTTTTTAACCTTCAAAAGAAAAGCTCTACCTTGTAATTTGTATATCTGTGTGCAGCCCTGTGTGGCTAATAAAGAAACATTTATCTATCTATCTATCTATCTATCTATCTATCTATTATCAGTCTGTCTGTCTGTCTTTGTGTATCTGTGTGTTGTCTGTGTGTCTGTCTGTGTGTCTGTGTGTATGTCTGTGTGTATGTGTGTCTGTTATCTATCTATCTACTATCTATCTATCTATCTATCCATCTATCATCTATCTATCTATCTATCTATCTATCTGTCTATCTATCTGTCTGTCTATCTATCTATCTATCTATCTATCTATCTATCTATCTGTCTATCTATCTATCTATCTATCTATCTATCTATCTGTGTGTCTATCTATCTATTATCTATCTATCTATCTATTGACGGATGTGATGTCGTTTCAGCTCCGAAGGTAATCATTTATTTTGACTATTTAAAAGTGTATATTGACAAACATTTTGTGCTTAAAAGTTGTGCAACAACATCCACTGAAAACCTTTCTCATAGCCTTCGTGGTTTCATTTAGCCATTTTATTTCCAAAATGGCCACTGGCCACCACGAGGCTGAGCTGCAAGTCAAGCGTGACGCAGAAACAGAAAAACAGGATGCTCTGTTAGCATACGCCGAACCTGACAACTCCACCACCATCAACAGCAACAAATACAAAACAAAGGTCGCAAGGCCAAGCACCGTCAACACCATCAGTGAGTCCACCACCACCACCAACACCATGGCAGAATCTGCTACTAAAACTGCTATCCCTACTAAAGATATCGCCACCAATAACAATACCAACATCACCGCCACCAAAGACCGTGCCGTCAATGCTACTAATACTACCAACACCACCGCCGTCACCAAGAACGACAATAACAACAACAACAACAACGACGACGACAACAACAATTCCTTCAACCACTGCTCACTCCATCACAACAAGTGAAAAAAATAACGACGACAAGCAAACGAAATGTCGAATTTGCCCTAGTGCAGGACTAAAGTACGCAGGCAATTTTCCACCCCTTCCTACTTGCACGATCGAACCAAACACACCAATTTTACAAACTGCAGCCAACAACAACATCACCACAAGCAACAAAACAATAAAACAACAACAAATTTCGCTGAGGCGATTAAAGAAAAAAAAACAACAATATACTTTACGGCTCAACAAATACAGGACACGAACATCAAAATAACAGAATCAGAAGGTATAGTAAAAATAAACATACCAGAAGATATTTTGGAAAATGAAAAAGACGAACAATCATTTATAAAATAGTTAACAAAAAAACAAAAATCCCAGAGAAGGCCAACACAAGCAAAATAGAGAAGTGCTTGAAACCCATCTGGGATCACAAAGAATATGTAACCTGGTGGAACAAATTTGCCCACATACAAGTGTTTTCTACACCGAAGAGTTAGCTAGACATTTCTCAACGCTAACTCTTCACTCAGATGAACTCCAACTTACACCAGCTATCGGGGACAGAAAGTGACTAAGATCACTCTAAACAATGTCCCCAAATAGCCAATAGTCTATGGCTTGTAAAGGCCTTATGCGTAAAAATGGCGAATTATACTATTTTGGAAACCACAGTCACAGAGCATAAAAACTGGGTGGGAAAAAAAGTAGAATTTCTTCTACATATACATCATGAAGATATAAAAAAAATACCCACCCAGATATGTGTATCAGACGACCACAAGTTATATGTGGTCGTCGATGGCAGAAGACCACGTTGCTACATATGCGGCAGTGAGCAACACCTAAAAAAAGACTGCAAATCTGCCGCAAGAAAACAGCACAACAACAGCAGCCGGAAACAAAAACAAATAAACAAGGTTTACTACCCACACCCACTTTTTGCAGGAACAAACCTCACCAAACAAAACAACCACACCAACTGCAGCACCAAGAACAGAAGCAGCATCACCAACAACAACAACCAAGAATATACCAACTCCCAAACCAAGGACATCTGCCAAAAGACACCAGCAAAAATGAAGAAACAATTACAACTCCAAATCCCCACAAAATTGAGACCTAAACAACACAACAATACCCACAATCACTCAAAAACAAAAAATACCCAAACCCCACATCCAAAACGCATACACCACAACCAAACGCTCACCAACCAACACCAACAACAAAACCAACACAGTCGACAATAGACCCAATACTTTCCTCTTCCAGACTCCGATTCGTCTGATCTGTCATTAGACGAAGAAGACACGGAAGATTGGCAAATAGCCACAGGGGGGAGAAGAAAAAGGGGAAAAAAAAGAAAAGAAAAAAAAAATAACAAACAAAGCGGGAAGATACACCACTCCCGAAACAAAAACATCCACAGAAAAACCACACATCAACACAAAACACACCATCATCAAACCCCCCAAAAATGTTGACAGCCATAAACACAAACAACCACGACCTAATGGAACACATTAGGTCAAACACTAACATTACTGAAAACGACATAAAATAAGTAGTAACAACCACCCACACACACCACCACCACACACATTAAAATAATACACGTGACACAGAACACATACAGCACCTGAAATCTCTCTACCCTGATGCTGCAGTAGGGAGATTTCAAAAACTCATCGAAAAAACTGTATAAAAGCCTCATAGAAGAAGACCGTGAGGTGAAAGACAAAGAACTTTCGAAAAACAAGTAACCTTTTCTCTCTCCTTTTCCTTTTTTGCACTTTTATCGGAACATGCTCAGAATAGGTAGTATAAATGTACGTGGCTTGGGGTCGCCTTGGAAACAAGGCTACTGTTAAATGACATCAAGTCACTAAATCTGAATATCATAGCCATCAGTGAGACCAGACTCCACAGCTTGCGGGCACTCCAGCACATTTTCGGTACACATTTCAACATTTATTTTTCTCCGTGTCTACCGAGAGTGGGCGGAGGTGGCACCGCGGTGCTTATCCGGAAGAGTCTGGATCTCAAAGTAAGAGCAAATTTCCTAGACCCGGAGGGTAGGCTGGTCGTTTTAGATGTCGATGGCAGCAATGAGTGTGCTTTTCGAGATGATAGCAGTTTATGCTCCGTCCTTAACAGGCCGACCAGATTTCTTTCGACGTCTAGAGTCTTTCATGGGAACGTCTCGTCCTTTACTTTTAGTGGGGGATTGGAATGCCACCCTGGACACGCATCTAGACTACGTGGGCAGAGATAGCAATAGAAGGGGATGCAAATGCCTCAAAGACCTGCTCAGACGTTACCAACTGTCTGACAGGTACCGACTGGACCACCCGAATGTGCCAATGTGGACATGGAGTAACCGTATCGGGTCGTCCAGATCATACTTAGATAGAGTATTCTGTAGGACAATAGATAAAAATAGTGTAGGTTGTCCACAATTTCATATAGTCAGTTACACAGATCACAAGTTTGTGACTTGTACACTTGACTTAGATAAACACATAGGCAGGGTCCTGGTTACTGGAAACTGAACGCGTCTTTTACAGCACGACAGGTTTACAGGGACCGGATCAGCACATTAGTTAAGAGAGCTTTGACGGGTACCATCATCAACAACAGATGGTGGTATGCCCTAAAAAAAGCGATTAAAGCAGAATCAGTCAGATACAGTAGAGCCCTAGCATTAGACCGAAATAGAATAGAGGGAGAATTAGTTAAGGTTTTAGAAGAGGCACTTAGAACTGGCATCGCGTCCAACGTACTGGCGGCGAGATTGGCCCTCGACCAACACCTCAACGCCAAACACGAGGGATGCGTTGTCAGAGCTAGGATGCGTGCTCTGAGGAACGAAGGAGTTGGAGCCGCCCAAGAGGCCCGAGTGGTGGAGACGCAACGAGGCAACAGAGCCACCATCAAGTCTCTTATAGATGAACAGGGGCGCGAATTGCTCGAGCCTAAAAGGATGTGTGGGGTTTTTCAACAACACTTCACCCAACTGTTTGGGACAAGTGGTGAGTCAGAAAGCAGAGTGGACTTTAGTGCCTACCTGCATGCCTTGCCACGACTCTCAGCAAGGGAGGTGGAGTCTTGTGAAAAGCCTATCACAGCTGCGGACGTACAGGATGCGATGGTAGGCTGCGCGAGAGACAAGTCACCAGGCTTGGATGGTCTGCCCTACGAATTTTATTTTCATATGCCAGACTTGTTGGAGGCGTCTTGGCAGCAGCTGTCTACTGCAACTGGCAGCAGAACGGGAGTATTCCTGCTTTTGTAAAGCGAGGAGCAGTGGCACTGATCAAGAAAGACCCAAACAAGGGGGACGTCATAGATAATTTCAGGCCCATCACTCTGCTCAACGCAGATTTGAAAATTTTGGCCAAGGTGTTAGCCGAGAGGTTGGCGCTTGTCATCAAGAAACTAATCGACAAGGCGCAAACATGCGCCGTGCCGGGTAGAAGTATTCATGACAACCTCCATCTGATGCGCTACATCATAGACAGGGTAGTTAAAAATCCTGGCATGGGTGGGGCGCTGATCAATTTGGATCAATCAAAAGCCTTCGATAGGGTAGACCATCACTACTTGGAGGCTGTCCTCAAAGCGGCTGGTTTCGGTCCAGTTTTCCGCGGTTGGATCGCTGCCTTATACAGCGGCATCCGCTCAGTAGTTCGCGTAAATGGTCATCTATCCAGACCTTTTAACATCATGCGTTCGGTTCGTCAAGGATGCCCCCTCTCATCGCTGCTGTATGTACTGACCTTGAGCCACTACTGCGGAAACTGGCGACGCTGAGGGGCATCCCACGAGAGCTGGGATGCGGGAGGAGCGTGTCTGCATACGCGGATGACGTCACCGTCATAGTGTCGAGCTACGAGCACATCGAGCTGGTCGGCGAGACACTGAAAGAATACGAAGCGGTAACGGGAGCAAAAATTAACCGGGAAAAGTCAGTGGGCTTGCGGCT
>NC_043006.1:105517219-105537219 GCF_006345805.1 Octopus sinensis | reverse complement strand
AGTATACTCATTATGACTACATGTCTGATAAGGGTACACTAGGCACATGCATCACAACGATATGTATCCGCCATGGTGATCTCATATCAAGATAATCAGCCCATCTTGCTGAAAAGGTCTCTGAATAAGGGTTCTTTCAGGATGTTGAACGAAACACTCATGTTTCCAAAGGGGAATTATCCAAATCCCCAAAGAATTCCTCTCAACACATGGCTATGATGCTACCCCACTACTTCTGCTCGTGATCAGAGATGCACATATTTTCAGCCACTAAGGGACATGTTCAACTGGTTATGGTCAAACAACTGACAAGCAAATCTGTGGTACTGAGCAGAATATTTGCTGTAGCCCATCCTTTATACCAAGACAAAATAATGGACATGTTAACACTTCCAATCAGTTAAGATTAGAAACCATGAGCACCACTGCCTGGTGCTGTATCTGTCTATACTCAACCACGACTTCTGCTCATGATCAGAGATGCACATATCGTCAGCCACATACTCAACAGGTTACAATTAAGCAACTAATAAGCAATTCTGTGGTTATGAGCAGAATATTTACTGTAACCTGTCTTTTATACCGAGACAAAACAATGTACATGATAACACCTTCAGTAGGTTAAGATCAAAATCCATGAGAGCCACTGTCTGATACTGCATCAAGACAACATTTATTATTATTATTATGATTATTATTATTATTATGATTAGTATTATTATTATTATTATTATTATTATTATTATTATTATTATTATTATTATATTATTATTATTATTATTATTATTATTATTATTATTATTATTATTATTATTAATATGATTATTATTATTATTATTATTATCATTATTATTATTATTATTATGATTATTATTATAATTATAATTATTATTATTATTAATATATCTGGAATTTAATATGTCGCAATTTTAACATCTGATGCCAATCAATGAATTAATTACTATGCATTTTATTATATTTTAATTAATACAAATGGTGTAATGTGGTATGGTGTCCCAGGTTGTCTAATTACCATAGATACCCATCACCAGATTGTATATTTTATGTTAATGTTTTCGTCCCGAGGAAAAGTTTGTGATCCGTGACTTTCACAAGTTTGCTGTCATCGGTCGGATCGATACGACTAAAGCTTGCTTTTTTATAGTTGGAAAATGATGGCGGTTAGGAGGATTTTGGATGAACGATATCCTGGAGAGAAATGATTGCGGTGGTTAACATGGGTCCTGTGTAGTAGAAGCAATACAAGGGGTGAGAGGAACAGAGACGAGTAAAGCGAGAATGCTTGAGCGGAGGCGGCGATATCGGCCTTGTCTGTGGAGGAGCGAATCACGTCGTGGCGGTATAGAAGAGAGAGAGAGAGGGGGGAAATGGGGGCGGAAAAAGAAACTGAGAAACAGGGCAATCAGTCAGGTTGTCCAGATTGAACACCTTTCTGGGATGTTCGTGTGTGTTACGAAACATACAAATATCTAGGCTTGTATCGATAAAGTTAAGTACCAGTCATACTGTAGACGCTATTTAATAGACTCAGTAAGGAAAAACACCGTCCCAGTTATGAGAGGAATATTCCATTGTTTGTCTTATACAGGTTAGCAGTTACTGACGACTGAAATACTTTATAGCTCTGAAGAAGAAGTCTTGTTATTTGATGCAGTTGATGTTATACGTCAATGATATACAATCCCCAGGCGCGATTCTCGGTGATGGTAAAGCCAAGCATCTGTAGCGACCTTCATTCAGGGCCCTTGTGGGACGCCGTTCATGATTAGGGATGCGATA
This sequence comes from Octopus sinensis, assembly GCF_006345805.1. Taxonomy (NCBI): domain Eukaryota; kingdom Metazoa; phylum Mollusca; class Cephalopoda; order Octopoda; family Octopodidae; genus Octopus; species Octopus sinensis. Next base: position 105,535,419 of record NC_043006.1, on the reverse strand, counting down.
TTGTTTTCTTCGTGTGCTTAGTGATTACGTTTCATACTTTTAAAAGCGACAAGATGGATATGACCGTATGAGAGGATGTATTTACAACCGCTCTTGAGGGAGTTTGTGTTAGTTTTATGCAGTGCTGCAAGAGAATAGCCCTTTTGCTCAGAAGTTTAGGGAAGTAAGCGATATTAGAGGTGACAACATATAAGCCATTGATGTAGAGGAGTGGGGTATGAGGAACAAAATTCAACCTGAAGGCACACCAGTGCTGGTCAGAGAGAGTTCCCTCTGCAGACCACGATCAAATGCTTTGCTTACGTCATGTGGATAAACATTTTGTTAGTTTGAAGTTGCCAGAGGTACTTCTACACGTGGTGCATAAGATTATGTTGTCATGGACCTATGGTTGTGGGATACCATTGCAATTTGCTAAGTGTGCAGAGGAGAAAATTAAATATAAATCGGACATAAGATATGAATGTTTTTTTTTACCTCGCATAAATATTGTTCACAGAACCATTATATTTAAAAAGTTAGTAAAAAGAGTATTGCGCAGCGTTGGTAACGATAATTTTGGCAAAGAGCCAAATGGACCAACTATAATTTGGAAGGTGGGAAATCTTGCGAAGTGTGTGGTACATAGAGGTAACCTTCACATTTCGGATGCTAGTGGTGCGGCAATCTCGGTGTCGTGTTAAAGCCACTCAATTTGAAGGACGAGCGATTTTTTTCTATCCGATGTTGACTGTGTTTGCCTGAACAGTGAGAGCGAATCTACAAATGTACCACTTGGAGATTTAGAGCTGCAAGTTTTGTTTGTGTGCGAATGTGGAGAGGCTTTCCAAGGAAGCTGATTGCAGTTGTTCACCTAATTGTTTCAAATAAACCAGAGGTGAAGTAAATATACTTTGAAAGAAGATACGTAATATAGAACTGGAAGACCTTCGATTAGTCAGCTGACTTCAAAAACCTTAATTGCTGGGAAGTGAGACATTTGCATTGATGTGGATGTGTGGCGGTCGAGTGGTGAAGATAACACAATGATCAAACGATTGAATAATTCAAAAGTTCCAGGAGCAATGATGATCTGTTAGAAGTTGTTTTAGAGGCGTGAAAGAGATCAAGAGCTTTTGACATATTTCTATATCAAGCAGAAGCGAGAGAGACAAATCAGATAATGTTTCGGTCTTATAAACGTCCTCGGTGAAGCACGGACATAACCAGAAGTATTTTTCCTTATTTCTCTTAATGCTTTTAGTCATTTGTACAGCAGCCATGGTGTCCTGTGTATCATATCAGAACCAGTAGATTTTTACAGTCAATTTTTATTATATCAGTAGTTCGTTCTTGTGGAAGCGATAAATAACGAGGAACACGAAGTATAAAAGAACACAAATATAAGATTGTAAATATGTGAATATGCAAACAGGTAACCACCCATCATACAAGGTACAGCGATGTAAGATCGATCCTAGAACCACGTGGTTACACAATTTGCATATTTCAGCACAGTATTTTAGTGACAGAAAAAAAAAACAAAAAAACAAAACAAAGAGTAAATCACTTCGGCGAGATTTGAACTTTGAATATACGTTTAAAGTTTTTCTCGCACTATAAGTTTATTAGACAAAAATTGTGGTTCGGCTTCCGTTGCATTTCAGCAGCTTCACTTCGATGGGACCGAAAGCCGTCGCAGATTAACTGACACATATCACTGGTCCACATTTTCAGTTGAATGCACGGGAACAACGTGAAGTGATGTGTCTTGCTGAAGGACACAACGCACCGCTCAGTCAGAGAATCGAAATCCTGATACAACGACCGAGAGTACAACACTGAATCCACTAGGCGGCGCGTGTTTGCGAAATTTGAATGTGAACTAAACTAAGTAAATATATTAGTCAACTTTTTATCAGGTGACTCGAGGCAACAGCTGACACACAAAATAAATGCATACTAAATTTGACTAACCTATAAATTTATAAATATTCAATTTTGCTGCTATTTAATATTCATATTTAGCAGTTCGTTCTATATAATTTCATTAAGTCTGCGATTAGTTCCGTGTTGTTATTCAAAATATATTTATCGTCGATGACACACACACACACACACATACTCACACAAACACATGCACGTACACACATATATATATATATGTATATAGCTTATATTTTAACCTCATTATATAATAAATTTGGACATGGGCCGCGCTAAATAGTGAAATCAATATTTGGACAAAGGTGGTCAGCTGGCAAAATCGTTAACATGCCGGGAAAATTGCTTGGCGGCGTTAAGTCCGCCATTACGTTCTGAGTTCAAATTCCGGTAAGGTTGACTTTACCTTTCATCCCTTTGAGGACGATGAAATAAGTACCAGTTGAGTACTGGGGTCGATTCAAACGACTCAGCCCCTTCCAACCCCCAAATATCTGCTGGCCTTGTGACAAAATTTAAAACCAATATCATGTATATACAGATACATACACATATACATATTGGGTCATCCCATAAATAATGCAGTTTTTTAATACTTTTATTTTTCAAAATTAAGTTAAGCAATGTTCTTTTTCATCTAAAATATAATCTCCTTCCTTTTTTACCATTCTCTTCCATTTATCTGGAAGACTTGCAAGGCCCCTCTTCCAAACTTGACTTACCGTGACGGAAAATACTACTCCATAACTATTCTGACCTCGTCTACAGAATTCATATATTTTCCGTCCAAATGATTTTGAAGACTGCAGAATAATTGATAATCAGATGGTGCAATGTCCAGCGGATATGGTGGGTGGGGCATCATTTCCCATTCAAACTACTCCAGCCTTTCGAATGTCATCCTCGCTGTATGTGGCCGAGCATTATTCTAATGGAGTAACATTTTTCGTCTTCAAACCAAAAATGATCGTTTTCCTTCTAGCGCTGACTTAAGCCGCTCTAGCTGCTGGCAGATCTTTTGTTATCGATTGGTTTGGGCTTGGACTAAACATTTCATATCCCACCAAACAGATAACAACACTTTTCGTGGGTGAAGACCTTCTTTATCCGGGTGTGTCGGGTGTTTCTCATTTCCGTAGCCACTGTCTTCGGCGCTTGACATTTTCTCATCACCAGTCACTATGAGGTCCGAAAAAGCTCATTCGTGAGACGCAACTGCAAAGTAGAGCACACATTCACTCACTGCGCGCGATTAGACTCGGAAAGTTTGTGAGGAACCCATTGACCCAATTTGCTAACTTTTCCGATGGCATGCAGGAGTAATGAATGGTTGAATGACCAAATCCAATCTTCTTTGCTAGTTCCTCAACAGTTAAGATAGGATTTTGTTCCACCAGGGTTTGAAGGACCTCCTCGTCGAGCTCTACAGCTTGTCTTCTAGGCTGTAGTTTCCGGCTCAGAATTTCTGGTCCACCGTTGACACTGGCTTACGCTTATTGTCCGATCCCCATATACTGCATTAATATTTTAGCACTTCCCGTTGCGTTGTTGCCTTAATTGAATTCTTTAAGCAAAATATGCCGAATATGCTCCTTTGACACTTCCATTATAACTTTGAAGAAATAACTGTTAAAATCGAACTGCACTCTTCAAAACTTGCACTAGGAATAAGCACAAGATAAAATTACTACCTGCTTTTGTAGCAAGTTGATGCAGGTATTTTTATCCTGTCACCCTCCGACTTTTAGTTCATGCAATTATGGGACGACCTAATACATTCACACCTTTTCATGTCTGTACGCCTGTGTCTGTATGTGTGTCTATACATACATTGTATTGTTGTTTTATTGGCTTCAGTGAAGAGCTGAGGCTATGCTGGGTCACTGTCTTTCAGTGGGTTTGGGTTTTCGTTTCTGTATTGTTGTTGGTGAAATAGAGAGTTAGACGGCTGGTCTTTGATATGAAAATCAGCGTTCGGATTTCAAGTAGAACAGACCACGTGTTCAAAGCCTAAAATTGCTTGATGGCACAAGTTACGTTATAAAACCTGTCTAAACACGTGTCTTAATGGCTAGAAACAACTTATAGCTCTTGCTTAAAAAGTACACACTAAATTATATGTTTGTCTATCTATCTATCTATCTATCTATCTATCTATCTATCTATCTATCTATCTATCTATCTATCTATCTATCTATCTATCTATCTATCTATCTATCTATCTGTATACAGAGAGAGAGAGAGAGAGAAAGTGATAGAGATAGTTAATAGATACATAGATAGATATATAAATAGAGGGTGAAAGAGAGTTAGAGAGAGAGAGAGAAAGAGAGAGCGAGAGAAGGAGAGAGAGAGAAAGAAAGAGAGAGAGAAAGAGAGATCGGGGAAAGAGAGAGCGAGTGAGAGAGAGAGAGAGAGAGGTATTTTTGATGTAGAAGTGTGCATTCAGGCAACAGAAGAACTCAATGCATCACGTAAAGTATAGCGTGCGTTTTATTTTCCACAAAGGGAAGTGGTCGCTATGACATGTATGACTAAATTTACCAAAGTACGTGGTCGTGGCGCTGGTAATCGTGGGTATCTTCAAATACAAATATCTTCGTCGCGACTATCAGTCAAATACGGTAATAGTTGAATAATATTCTTAAGGCCGCAACTTACTCACACGCAGCATCTTTTAGAGTTTGTCGCTAATTCAGTTCTTAACCAAATTGAAGACTTAACATCAAAATTTGTAGCCAAGTTATAGGAAAGTAACGCCACCAATCAAGTTTAAATCTAAATAACTTTTTTTTTTTTTTTAAAAGCAAACTATATTTATCTTAGCTTCAATGATAGAAGAAAGCATCAAGAAATTCATAGTTTTGATCCCATGCAACGAAAATTTGCATCGATAAAAATTGTGAGGTAAAATATCAGGAAAAAAATATAAGGCAAAAAGATGGATTTAATTATAATTGACTTTTTTTATTTTAAAAATTAACTATATTTTGATTAAGCTTAAATGATTGAGGAATTTCATGGTATCAATCTGATACAATGAAGTTTTAAAAGAAAAAGAGTTATGAGAGGTAAGGAAAAAATTACCAACGACACCGCTAATTGTCACATTTGACACATTATTAATTAGCTTAATAGCATAGCCTTGAAAAATCATGGATACATGGAAAAATGCGAGTAAGAAAAATGATATTCTTAAGATCATAAAGCTGGAAAAATATAGAACAAGTTATTACACTTGGAAAAGTTGAGGACAACTTATTACATTTGTACAGAACAAGAACATTTTTACTTAAAATATTGTTGCTAAGGATAAAATTTGAATATTGAAAATTATTTGATTTTACATTATTTACATTATTTACATTTGACGGCTATTTGTTCTCATCTTGTTGTTCACACATTTCGGCTGATGGTTTAAATATTTTAGATATTTAAAAATCTAAAGTATTCATAAATATTTTAAATATAATTACATACAAAACTATTCAACTGTTTTAGATAAATGAGAAACATTCCGACACTTCTAAACACTGAGTCCACCACACAGCTTCGTTTACATTTGTTGCCCCCGTTTGAGCTCGCATTGCTATTAAGAGGTTAAGAATCAGTCGGGTAGTGTCATCATGTTTATCATCACCATCATCGTCGTCGTCGTCGTCGTCATCATCATCATCATCATCACCGTCGTTATCATCATTTTAGCGTCCACTTTTCAGTGCTTGCATGGGTAGGGCGGAATTTGTTGAGGCGTACTTTCGTACGTCAGGATGCCCTTCCTGTCGCCAACGCTCACCTTTTTCTAGTCAGGTTATATTCCGCTATAGCCAGACATGTCTTTACGGACGATTGAATATGAAACGTAGGACACTGCCTGCATGATGGGGACAATCATTTACAACTATCACTCCAAGCAGGCAGTAAAGTACTCACACGCACACACACGCACACACACACACACACACACACACATACATATACGACAGACTTCATTCAGTTTCCGTCTACCAAATCCACTCACAGGGCTTTGATCGATCCAGAGGTATAGCAAAAGATGCTTGACAAGCAATGCAACGATTGAACCCAGAACCATGTAGATGAGAAGCAAACTTCTTACAATACAGCCACGCCTCGGTTGATATTATAGCATGTGCTATTGTAAGCCATTATTTTAAGGAGAGAGAGAGAGAGAGAGAGGGGGGAGAGAGAGAGAAAGAGAGAAGAAAGAAAGAAAGAGAAGGAGAGAGAGAGAGAGAGAGAAGGAGAGAGAGAGAGCGAACTATTTAAATCCCCGATGGCAAATAAGACAGCGTCAGATGAGCGACGTGAAAAGGCTTTCGCCAGAATAACTCAGACCCGAGTTTATTCGCTTGTTTTGCACATGTGCGTGTGTATGTGTGCATTTATGCGTGTATCTGTATGTGTGCATGTATTTGTGTGTATGTGTGTCTGTGCGTGTGTGTGAAGATGCTACCATAATTTTCTTTTTTGCTCAGTTATTTTAAGTTACATATTTTTATAACTCAAATTTAATGTATTTCTTTGATGTCAATATTAATAATTTACCATAATACATTTATCTGTCTGAATGTCATGGTTGGTGATTTTCAAAATAGTTGACGTCCTGAACTACAAATCGCTCGACACAAAATTAATACGTTTTTGTTTCTGTTGTTGTTGTGTTGTTTACATTTCGATGTCTCTAGGCATGTTTATAATTCGCTGTGGTTTATTATGCGAAAAGCAGATGGTAGGCGAACAGTCACTACTAAGGTAGGCAATTGTGTGTGAAATTTAAAGAAATATGCAGAATAATCTACCTGGTTTGTTTACTCTCTCACTTGGTGTGTTACGTATTTGTGATGTATCTACAAAATGACAGGTAGATTGAAATTAGTCTTGCTAAGGTTGTCTCGGTTTGAATGCGTGTCGCATACGTTCGTGAAATGCACAAGCGGAACATAAAAGTGAATGGATCCACCGTCGATTTCGACTTTGATTATTTTACAAATTACAACTATTACAATTGTAGTACCTCGGACAAAATGCTCATGGGTATTCTGCCGGCTGTTAACGTTCTACGTCTAAATTCCGCCGAAGTCGACTTTGCCTTACACTCTTTCGAGGTAGATAGAATAAGTAGCAGCTGAACACAGGGGTCAATGTAATCAACTACCCCACTTACCCAACATTTCAGGCCTTTTACCTATAGTAGAAAAGATTATTGTTATTCTTTTTAACTCAGGTTTTGTTGGAACACCTGGAGTCTTGCGTGTGTAGTGGGCTCGCTGCCAGTAGTCAAGTGTTCCATGCTATTTCTTCATACTTTCCTGATTATTCTGGCCAGAGAGTAGCACACGTCATCAAAGTGACATTGGGGTGAAATATACGAAGCCCAGTATACCCATCATAACTACACGTCCGATAAGGGTACACTAGGCACATGCATCACAACCATATGTGTACGACATGGTAATCTTATACCAAGACAATCAGCGCATGACCTTTCCCGTGGAGCCCAGTTAAAATTTTCTTCGCGTCTTGTATCCCATCTCGCACTAACGGCTATGATGCTCCTCCACTATTCCTGCTCCTGCTCCTGATCAGATATACACATACCGTCCATCATTAAACTACATACTCAAACAACTGACAAGCAAACGTTTGTATTAAACAGAATATTTGCTGTAGCCCATGTTTTACTCTAAGACAAAACATGTACAGCTTAGTTAATGCTTTCAATCAGTTATGGTCAGAAGCCATCAGAGCCACTGCTTGGTATCGCTCCAGGGCATTACTACTACTACTACTACTACTACTACTACTACTACTACTACTACTATGAATGCGGCGAGCTGGCAGAATCGTTAACACGCCGGGCAAGATGCTTAGCGGCATTTCGTCCGTCCTTACGTTCTGAGTTCAAATTCCGTCATAGTCAGCTTTGTCTTTCATCCTTTCAGAGTCGATAAAATAGGTACTAGTGGAACACTGGAGTTGATGTAATCGACTAACCCCTGCCCACGAAATTACTGGCCTTCTGCCAAAATTTGAAACCGTTATTATTATTATTATTATTATTATGAAACCTGCGAGCTGGCAGAATTCAGAATCAGTAGCACGCCGGACAAAATGCTTAGCACTGGCGTCGATACCAGGGTATAGCATTTATCCGTGACCAGGCGGAAGGTGAACAACATATAGTTTCTTTTGAATTAAAATCACCCTTCGGTGTGTAGGTTTGAGTGGAGTAGTAATTAGCTTGTGGGTTGCGGTGTAATATAAAGTTGTTTTGGAGAAATTTTTATTGATTAAATTGAGACTTATGTTACTATTCAGAATATATTAATGTTGGGCTTTGTAAGCAGATGTGTACTTCCTTCCCGTCATGGGATTGGCTTTTAGTGGTTCACAAACAATGTAGTAGGTAGGTCTAAGACGTGCCAACATTTTTAATTACTTTTGGTTTTCTTAGATTTAATCATTTGCTTTGACAATGTAAAGCCTTTGTAATTGGGTGTGTCAGCTTTTTTGTAATGGAAAGGATACACAAAAGAAAGTATTACGTAGATCTCTATGTTTGTATACATGCACGTATGCATACATACATGCATGTCTACATATACAAATGCATATATATGCACATGCATATACACATGCATGCATACAGATTATACATTCATATGTATAGCAATAATAATTTGTGCACTTAGTTTTTATTAAATACCTAATTGACAATCTGCACAAGCGAGGGGTTTTCAGAAAAAAGAAATTGGACCATCTGATATGCATATTACAAATACAGTCTGTAAGCGGAGCAATAAAAATATGCAAGATTTTCTCAAGGTCAAACTGTGATATTGCTTTTGTTATCTACGTTCCAACGATGGAGCTTTATATCTTTGTTAGAAAGCGACTTCTTCCTTACAAGAAGACTTCAAATAATTAAAAAATAGGAGACAACATACATAAACACGAAAACTTGAAGAAAATAGTATCATTGACATGAAACGAAGCCTCTTTTGGACTCTTGATCGCTACGTCACATCACACTTCGAAGGCTATGCATTTGCAATGCAAGAACAGGAGATTGCTACTAAATGCCTAATCAATAGGAAATACAGTGAAGCCTTTCGAATTCCAAGATGCAACCGAAAATGTAGATTATCTCATATTTCTTTCGACGACATCACACATGTGAAAAGCAGCTTCCCTCAAGATGCATCAAGTTACTACCTCTCTATGTGACTTGACTTTGTCGCAAAAACAATAGACAGTGCTATTCGGAAAAAAAGGCAATCCTGGAGGAAATATAGAGTTCTCCTGAATACGTACACAAATAACAACACAACGAATACTGCTGGAACATTTCCATCAAAACATCTGTCAAGTGTAAATATAACAGGCTAGACATTGTTGTTTCGGAGATTCAAGAGAGAGTATGTACCGACATAGGGGTCAGCTCTCCGGCTGATGTGAATATCTCTTTGGAAATCAAAGAGGAAGGTAACTATGGACAACTTCATCAAAAGATTCAGCTTTTGTATCCGAATTACAAATTTCCATTTATACCAGTAATTATTGGAGCTCTTGGTTTAGTAAGTAAATGCGTAACTGTCAGTCTGGATAAGCGTGGGTTTTTAGAAGATGAAATCTACCAACTGATTCACACATTACAAATACAATCTGTAAGCAGAACAGAATGACTTTGCAAGACTTTTCTCAGGTTGAAGATGTGATATTTTTTTCGTTATCTACGAGGGAACTTTGTTTCTTTGTTAGAAACCGGCTTCTTCCTCTGAGGAAGAATTTTAAATGATTAAAAACAGAACAAACATGCATAATTACACATATACAGACATACAGAATTATCTGTGCTTATATATATACAGCATGCATACCAATGGACTATACTGCGTCAAAATACATAGAGTTATAACAACGTACGTGCGTACATACGTACCTACCTAACTCAAAACATATATACATACCGGATATGACGTTCAGTTCTACAATAGAGATGCATACATCTATGAATATGTGCAAAAATATGAATAGACGCTCGTATATAAGCAATACACTAAATCTCTCACCTATTCACAATTCTTTGGAATTATATTATTTCAGCAAAAATGTCATGTCACTTCATGAGCGACTGGTTCGATTACTGCCAAATGCTTACGTAAATCTCGAAGAAAAACCACTTATATACACTCATATAGTGACACATACATGCATAATACATACAAACATGAAAACATACATACGTGCATACATAAATATATACATATATTCATACGTACATGCCTACATATTTTGCCCATACATACATACATAAATACATAAAGAATAATAAAACTAGAGACGTCATTCGCAAGCTAGCATGGCTTACGTTGAGAGTTTTAAGTTCTTGTGTGGTCGAGCGCAGAGAGTAGACACACTCTCAACAGTCCGACCTTGAAGCAGCGGAACTGCCACGATTTGACATTCAGAGGAAGAATGTGCTGCTCCAGTTATCGGCTGGTATTCGTCACGGTTGAGCGCGCACAAAACTATGCACACATTCATGTGGTTATACAAACATACATAGATACACACCTTCTAATACAAACACGCAAACGTACACAAAACTCGTATGTATGTATGTATGTATGTATGTATGTATATATATATATATATGTGTGTGTGTGTGTGTGTGTATATATGTATGTATATATATATATGTACAAACATATATATATATATATATGTGTGTGTGTGTGTGTGTGTGTGTATGTGTGTGGAGGCGCAATGACCCAGTGGTTAGGGCAGCGGACTCGCGGTTGTAGGATCGCGGTTTCGATTCCCAGACCGGGCGTTGTGAGTGTTTATTGAGCGAAAATACCTAAAGCTACACGAATCTCCGGTAGAGGATGGTGGCGGTCCCTGCTGTAGTCTTTCTCTCACTCTTTCTTCTGTTGGCCTGCTCGCTTAGCCAGCGGGGTGGCGTCATTTGGAGGCTAAAACAATGCAAAGCGCATTGTGACCAGCGATGTGTTTCAACAACTGATAGTCTGGTCGGTCACGGTGATCACGGTGATATATATATATATACACATCCATATACATACACATGCATACACATACATACGCATACATACACATACACACATATACATACACAGGTATATACACATGCATATGTGTGTGTGTTTACATGTATGCAATGTGTGGGTACCTATCAGGTGTGTAACTCATATCAACAGCGTATAATTTTCAAAAGTTGTATTCAATATATACTAGCGTAGGATATATTAGTAGGATGTAGTAGTAGTTGCTGTAGTAGACTACTACTACTACTACTACTACTACTGCTACTACTACTACTACTACTACTACTACTACTACTACTAATAATAATAATAATAATCATATGCCAACACGACAATGTAACATATTTAAAAAGAGAAACAAAAACATGTTTATCTCTTCATGCATAACCGGATCCAATTTTGAAGTTTCATTCATTGAACTAACTTCCTAATTGCGTTCTTTACGCTGCAATTATTTTTAATTTTAATTTGTAATTCGTAAATAAATGTTAAAAATGTTTAGAATACAATTATGAAATTCATTGGCATGTTACAAAGATTACGTTGTCTACACTCCTTTTTTTTTTTTTATTAGACTGGATTATTTATTTTGTAAAATAGCTATATTAAACAACAACAGTTAATTAAACAACTTATATTTTATAGATAACATTTGTAATTAGTAAACTATCATGTGAAAAACCGCGCTTTGTGCTTTTAGCATTTACTGTTTTATCGTACACAGATTTCAAACTTTAGGGTATATGCAGTGTTTTGTTTTTGTCTTTATGGTTTCTATAGTTTTAAAAGCAACTTCAGACATGTACAGTGCTTAGAAATATAGTTAACGGTATACTGTATATATTTGAAGTTCCGCCGAGGTGGACTTTGCCTTTCATTCTGTCGGGGTCGATAAACTATGTATCAGTTATGCACTGGGGTCGATGTAATCGACTTAATCCGTTTGTCTGTCCTTGTTTGTCCCCTCTGTGTTTAGCCCCTTGTGGGTAGTAAAGAAATAGGTACACTGCATATATTTGAAGACGATGAGCTGGCAGAAACGTTAGCGCGCCGGGCAAAATGCGTAGCCGTATTTCGTCTGCCGTTACGTTCTGAGTTCAAATTCCGCCGAGGTCGACTTTGCTTTTCATCCTTTCGGAGTCGATAAATTAACTACCAGTTACGCACTGGGGTCAATGTAATCGACTTAATCCCTTTGTCTGTCCTTGTCTGTCCCCTCTATGTTTAGCCCCTTGTGGGTAGTAAAGAAATAGGTATACTGCATATATTTATAAAATCGTATTTTTTTTAATTTTTATATTTGTCTTCATGTTTTTCTTAAAACATTCTGAAGCTACCTATTGTAAACATTGTTTCAGTTTTCAACCCCACATTCTGGTTATACTAATTTCTAGATCCTTTTTACTTAGATAATTAATTTCTTCACTTAATTTTTGAGATACGTAATCTGTTGAGACTGATACCTCCCTGATTTTCTTTGACAATAATATTCGATTACTTAACCTTCATCTTATTGTCTTTGAGAATTAGCTTTCGTAATCTTTTCCTTGTGCCATTTATGCTGTCTGATGCCTTATTTTGCACAGCTCTCTAAAACATGGTTCCGATAAATTTTTTTCTAGGATAAAGGGTCACGCATCCAAACTATTTCAAATTGGCGAAGAATTTCCACCCATATGACTTTTTTATACTGTGTCTATTAGGTTTTGAGAAGCCTAGATTTACTGACAACTACCTCGCTTGGACACAGATGAACCGTATTCGTAAGCATCATCATTATGTTTGACGTTTTGAAAATAGAGATAATATGTGCCAAAGACAAGGCATGCGAGGTAGAAACAGTAGCAAAGATTAAGCAATGTACAACAAGCACCCCCATCGCGAATATCAACTCTGGAAAGTACCAATGATCAAGCTAGAGTATTTCAGATAATAATTTACTTCGACTTCTACGTAGAACTAGATTTAGCATATCTGATATACAAAATGAAAAGTTTTGGAACTGGAGTGTACTAGAGATTCATAACCCTAAACTAGTTAACCCTTTTCATACCAACCCACCAAAGTCCGCCACTGGTTCTATGATACAAACTCCCAGTTATAAAGTGACCTAAAGCAAAACTTCCCATCAAAATCTCATGTTAATTTATGCTCCAAACAGAACTTACTTACTTGTACTTGTGGCGACATTCACCCTGGGCGGGTTGAGTCGGCTTTTTCTACCACCCTCGAGGCATCTCGAACCATGGCAGCCCACGCACGACGGTCCTGCGCCAGTTCACTGGAGATAGCGAGCAGTCACGGTTCCATCGGCGCAGGCCGACCACCTGCGGACCCGTGAGCATGGAGAGGTCCTCTTTGATTGTCGTAGCCCAGGTCTTCAGCTGCCCGCCCACGCATTTCCGCCAGTTGGGAAGCTCCAAACGCAAGCTTAATAATGACTAAGTTATGTTACTAAATTGTTCGTCATCTTGAAAACTAATCGAAACAAAGACAATTTATTCCAAAGAAATGTGTTTTGATGAAAAAGAGCAAAGCAGTGTAATTTCTAGGACGTCTATGCGTGGGAATGGTTTCCGCATCGATGCGGTTTGGCTGATCATTCTTCAGGGGTCCTTTTTTATTAAGGAGTTCTCAATAGTTTTCAAACTTGTTTACTTTGTCCATTCTTATCGAGAAAATACTGACAGAATGTAAATTTTTTAATATGCCAAAAACACACATGCATGAAGAAAATACACAAGTTTTTCAAAGAAAGTCGAAAAATATTTATGAATGAAAATAAGTCATAGGGAACGTTTTTACGTATCAAATAAGTTTAATTAATAGAGAATCTATAACAGACAAGATACCAAGTAGCGAACAAATATATGCTTAAGAAAGTAGGCCTAGAGAACAAACTAAACACAAACAGACTTAATGAGCGTTTGAGCTTCTTTTTTTTTTTTTTGTCCCGCTAACCGTCAACATGCTAACAGTTAACATTCTACAGGTACAGACACGAATGACGATTTGTCTCCAAGAAATTGCTTAGTATCCGTTCATTTCTCAGCTTTGGAATTGTGTTCAGCAATTCTTATAGAACATAAGACGAACCTAGATGTACTCTAAGGCTATTTATCAATATCATTGCTATCTAGAACACTATAAAAAAATTTAACAAAAGGCTAATAACAGAGTGTATTAAATATTTTGCACAAGTCTACAGTCAATTAAAATATAACTTCGAGAATTTGTAATTCTCAGAAGAATAAAGTCTCAGCAGAGACTTTAGATTCCCCCATTTGATCATAGGACGTAAATGGGGGAATGCAAATGCCACGATGCATTTGCTTTAGCACGCAACTGACACTGCTACGCATCGCCTTTAAGAGAGGCATCACATAAATAATTAGCAATGAATGCTTTTTGGGTTTCACGTGTCACATAAGGTGGCGAGACAATGAAATTCTTAGCACACGGAACATTTCCTAGCAATATTTCGTCCGTTTTTACGCTCTGAGTTCAAATTCCACCAAGGTCAACTTTGCCTTTTATCTTTTCGGAGTCGGTAAAATAAGTACCAGTGAAGTACTGGGGTCGATGTAATCGACTTAGTCTCTCCCCGAAATTGATAGCCTTGTGCCAAAATTTGATATCACTATTTCCTAACACTATATGCTTCCTCCTCACCATGACCTTGCTGAAGTCTGTATTACGAACAATATTTAAGTGCCCATATTTCTTGTACCAAAACAAGACCTTGTCCATGAATACGAATTTTGAAAAATCTAAAAAATTACCTTATTTAACTTAGATACACATATATTAAACTTAGATAATATTCTACAAATAATTCATCGATATATACTTAACTCCTTATCGTAAACTTCATTCCGTAAGTATATGTATATTCTTTTATTTTACTATCGGGACCCGTGAATATTTCACAGAATTAATAGTTAACCTATTGAGTTATTTCTGAAAACTTTATCCAAAAAAACTGAAAGTGTAGCCTGTGTTGTGTCTGTATGGAAAGATAGTCACTCATCTGTCGCTCATTGAAAAGTGAAAGAAATGGAAATGCGATGATTACTTAATGCACTTTATATATATTTATACTTTATAGACTTTATGCACAATTCTATAAACTTAATACACAGCACTCATAAATTAAATAATCTCTCTTATTTTGCCATTTTTCTTATAAACAACAACATAAAAAATCTCGCACATATGATACAACCTGTGGTTAAATTGCATGTATTTGTCACGTGAATAGGTGGGAATATTTCACGGAATTGCACTTATAAGGATGCGTTAAGTGACAGGTGATAGAAAAAAAACTTAGTTCAATTTTAAAAAATACACTTTTCACTATTCAATCACCACCACCATCATCATCTTTCTCTCCCCCTCTCTCTCCCCCCTCTCTCTGTCCCTGCCCCCCTCTCTCTGTCCCTGCCCCCCTCTCTCTAACTTTCTTTAACCTCACCATCAGAACATCACCCTTCTGCTAAAATTATATTTCTAACTCTCCTACTCAGTATCATCACTACCTTCAACTAACTTTTTTCAACCACTTAATAAATATTATGTTCCCGCTACCTTACGTCATGGACTCTTCTCTCTCCCTCTTTTCTTTCTCCCTCTCTCTCTGACTCACTCTTCGCTTCATACTTTTTTCTTGTTTCTCCTTTTCCTTTCTCTTCTTTTTCTCTTCAACTAACCACGTGAAAGCGTTACAATTACATCCCCTCTACCTCACGTTGTAGACACTTCTTTCCCTATTTTTCTCTCTCCCTCTCTACTTTTTCCTTCTGTTTCTCTAATCACGTGAAAGTGTTACCGACGGGTTAAGTAACGGAATCAGAAGCAGAATGATTATAAGATCCTGCAACATATATCGCGCGCGTGCACGTCCGTGGTACTTTATTAAAGCTGAAAATGTACGCCTACTGTTTTTAAAATACCCAATAAAACACTTTACCTTTGGCATTCGAGTCTTATTTTACTCCATTTCTTCATCTTCGTAATATTTAACATATAGGAACAGGTTTGAGCGTACGGCTTTCAATAACTTAAACTATGGAAGCCAATCAAAGACATAAAAATGGAAATATGTAATATAATGAGAGAGGCACTAGTGATAGGATTTCAGTAGCCTGATGCTCCAGCATGGCCTCAGTTCAATGAATGAAACGAATGAATAAAATAAAACAATAAAATGAGATGAACCACAGTTTATCTCAATTAGTCTAGTTAAGAGGGGTAGCAACATCAATCTCTAGAATTAAAATTAAAATTAATTAAAATAAAATAGGGTGATTAATAAGTTTAATAACGTAAAAAACGGAAAGTAGAGTCAACAGGAGTAGGGGCAGCAATACTGAATGTTTACTTCATGGCATACGGGAGAGTAAATTAATTGACAAATTCCTGATCTAGGGGCCATTCAACGACAGCTGCATCAGACTTCAAAAACCTTAAAACAATAACTGAAATACACTTATGAAAGACTGAACAAAAAACAAATGAATGCCCCAGATTATTTAATTCTAGGGGAAAATAAAGGTCATTGAATCAGCGCATAGATTAACATATATTACTATTTTATTGTGTAAATTTATAGATGTGTTCCTTGTATGTTTATATATTAGCATATATATATATATATTTATGAACATAGAGAAAACTTGCCAACTATTTCATGACCCCCCCACCCCCACCCCAAAAAAACAACTTTAAAAGCAGTTCCACGCTAAGCTAGAAATAGCAGTCAATTCTTCCTCAAGTAATACCAGCTACTTTAAAGATAAGGAATTAGATTTAAATGTATTTGAAAACAAAAGAAAATGGTCATAGAAGAACTGTTTTCAGTCGTATTTCTTCTAATATGAAGGAGAACGAAGCATATATTCTTCAACTAAATGAAGTTCTGATGTATTTAGAATTATAAGCTATAGCTAGCAACTAGTAATTTCGCCGACTACCTAAGTGCCATACGTTTGATAGAAGAGATCTGACCTAGGGCTACAAACAACAACACCAACAACAATACTTTCTGAGCAGTTTGCACGACCTCCTAGAAATAGCTGCTGAATTTGCCAGGAATCATATTCTACCATGTTCCAACATGTCAGGATGATTCAACCCTAGATCTATTATGTCTAAAATAAGGTGGGATATGTCATGGGTGGGACGTCTTTGATTAAAGATATGTGTAAGCCGGGAGGATAAGACATACCCATAATCATAACAGTAGTCATTTCTTCTTTTAGAACATTATACTACTACTACTACTACTACTACTACTACTACTACTACTACTACTGCTGCTGCTGCTGCTGCTGCTGCTTCCCTACAGTTGAAGGACAATAAACAATTTCAACTGGTGACAATACTAGATTATCACAAGGCTACCATGATTCGAAACAACACTAACAACATCAAAATCAACAATAGTGGAAACAAAAAAGCCACAACACTGAAACAAACAAACATTATTTACCAATGAATAATATTTCTTTGGTCATTCAACTCGTATTTTTCCCACAATATTCCAAGCATTATCGTCCCCTTAATCATTCTGACTTGTTTCTACTCTATGCAGGGCATTGACTCTCCACAGCAGTTATCCTATGCGCTCAGCCTTCTATATCTTGTTTTCCTTTTTTCATCACTTACATCCGTCTCTTCCACGTTATCTTCGATTCCTCCTTTACTAATCTCCATTCGGTGATTCTTGCGCGCCCTGCCTTCTTTTTCCTCTTTGTGGGTTTCAACCTGAGTTTTCTCCACATCCATCTAGTCTTTTTAACAGTGATATATATAAGTGATATATATATCACTGTTTGTTGGCCGATGCGTTCCTACTGGGTTTTATTATTCACTATAGCAAGGTGCCTAATATTTAAGATGTTCTGAATGTGTTCGCGAGAGTTTGGAGCTTTTTGCGGGTGTTTGGGTTTACTTACTATAACTCTGCATCGTAAAACAAGAAGGATTTGTCCTTCGTATTGAAAATGCATATTTTAATATTTTTGGACAGATATTTGCCTTTCAAACAGGCTTTAAAATGCTGAAGGCATGAACCGCTTCGCCAAAACTTGCTTCAACATTTTCACTGTAACTTCAGTTGCAGACACCACGTTTCTCAGACTCGCGAAATATTTCAATATCAGCATATCACGATCCACTGAGTTG
>NC_043006.1:105482219-105512219 GCF_006345805.1 Octopus sinensis | reverse complement strand
ATATGTGGCTGGATAGTCAGAGACTGAATATAATTTGTTATTCGTTTGATTTTCAAGCAAGTCTGATCTGGGGATGAACAATTAAAAAACAATACCTCATTTGATATATTTTCTGATATATTTTAATATATTTTTGATATATTTTCTGGGAAGATACACACGCGCGCACATACATTAATATACGATGTTGAAACAAAATTTGGTGAAAATAACGGTGTGTTTAATACTTACAACGTGTCTCAGACAACTTTATTGAAGAACGAAATGGGTCGATGGTCAGACACCAATTTTTGGAATAGATTTAGCTACTTCAGTAACGAACACACCAGGCCAATCTGTGCAAGATGGAGATTTAGCTCCCATATAAACATCAACAAATTAAAACTCCCATTGATTTGTTCGCGAACTAGCCAGGCTTAGATTAAACCAGTATACGCATCTGGAACACACCAGAATGCCTTGCCGATAGTAACACTTCCTGAATTTTCTATTCTATATTTGATAAAGAATCTTTTCCAACATATAATAATAGCATTTAACGGTCTATGCAAGGAAATACAATGTCATGTCCTTGTACCTACTAATTGGCATTACCTTACATATTTTCTAGTGTTGAAATGTTTTTGTTTTTCGTTTTTTTTTGTAAAATACTAGCAGTATCGCCCGGCGTTGCTCGGTTTTGTTTCGACCTCTTTAGAATTGGAATTTTTGAAAAGTAAAAATTTTGCATTATGTAGCTTGTTATTCTCTTTGAGAGAAAATTTTTCCGGTTGAAATACACCGAAAAATAGCGACGCAGCAGTAAAAAAAATTTAAACAAATAGGGATTTTCATAGAAAAAAAGCAGCTTTTTGATGTAAATAATTTTTGGTGTTAACATGGTTCGATTTGAATTTTTTCATCTACGGAAGGAAGAACAAGCCTTCTTCTATCATACTCTCAATTTTGGTCAACTTGCGCCACAGAGTCTCGGAGGAGATAGTGTTAGATGAAGGCTACCAAACCTGCCATACACAGACAACTTCAGCTCTCTATATAGAGAGATTTATATCAAAATAAAATAAAGCAAAAACGTTATGTGCTTTGTTACTTATTTTTACTTAAAAGTCACCAGCTTTGAGAGTTGGATAGAATGAACCTACACTTTGAGTTAAAATGCAGCCGAGATCAGCATTGCTTTTCAGGATCGTTTAAAAAGTTCTAATTCAGAGCAGGACATCGATAACAATCAGTTAGAACATTGGTTCACAATCTCATCCATATACCTCTTCAATTATAACCACTACCTGTATTAAATGAGGATATAAAATTAGTGTTACATGATATCAAGTGTTTTGGTTGTTTGGCAAAGAAATATAGGGAAACGCTGAAAGCGGGTCGAGTGAGATGTTTTTCAGTATTAGTTCTGGCTCTTTGTGTACTGATGCCAACTCCTGCGACAACAATGGGAGAAAGATGCATTGGTCCAATTCGGTGGCTTTACTCTTGAGTAAACATTTGTAGTGCGGAGTAAAATTCAATGTATGCGTACTGGTTAGTCTTATCTGGGTTTGAAAATATATGTCAAGTTTGAACGACAAGTCTTACTCACACACACATATGCACAGACACTCACACACTCACAACACACAAATACGGACACTCATACACATAATTCACATCTCTGCCTGTTTGTCTGTCTGTCTGTCTGTCTGTCTACCTAGCATAGACAAATACCACATAACATAAATTATCGATTTATTAAATCTATCTCCGCCCACAGCTCATAACAGCTCCCAATGAGAAAGGGAGCTCATCTCAAGAATCAAGAATTTTCCAGAGTTGACATGCCTTTCAAGAAAGGAACTATATTATATATACTTCTCCGGTGAAGAATTACCCAACGAATAGTATAGATATTGGGAAAAATTCCATGGAAATTGTCTGCATGACTACCACGTAGTTATGCGATGTTTTCGTGCGGTGAGCTGAAAAAGTTTGTAATTATTTTGAAATGAAATTAGTCATAAGAACAAAAACCGTTCGGGTTATCGACAATTCCTATCAAGAAAAGTAAGGGAAAGAACTTAGAAAGAACCTATGAATTTGACCAAGTTCAGTATGAGAGCGCAAAATTTGACAAGTGACATCACTCCAATATATAACTGTTTAAATATATATATATTAGAGACAGAAGCAGTACTAATACTAAGATGTAATGTTCATCTCCACTTAAAGTGTATGTTCTGTTAGAAAGGCGCATAATGCACTCTAGTTGATATCACTAGCAGAGATATAAATCCCCGTCATCTCCAACTCCGAGATCACCAGAGCACGTGATTTCAACTTTCCTTAGTCTCCTCAATCACAGCTAGAGAAAGCAGCGACTCATCTCCCTGCCAGTGATATACAGAAAAACAGTACCAAAACAAGCGCTGGTGTCGCGATTATCAAGTGAGCTACTTAAAAAATGTATATTAGCGACAGAGGCAGTATGAATATGGAGAGGTAATACTTATCCCTACTTAAACGTAGAAGTACTATTAGAACAAATTATACTGCGGTAGATACCATGAAAGAAATTCTCATATTGGCTTTTGGTGCAAAAATACGCTCTTGTTCATATTGCTAGCGGGGAGATAAATGCCTGCCATTTCCAAGGATGAGACCACCAGATCACGTGATTTCTACCTTCTTGGAAGAATCGTTAACACACCGGGAAAAATGCTTAGCGGCATTTCGTCCATCTTTACGCTCTAGGTTCAAATGCTGCCAGGGTCGACTTTGCCTTTCATTTTTCGGAATCGATGAAATAAGTACCAGTTGAACACTGGGGTCGATTTCATCGGTTTGGCCCCTCCCACTAAATGCTGGCCTTGTGCCAAAACTCGAAATCAATATATAATTGTTACGTCATTTAATCAAAAAGAATGAACGGGAAAGTCAAGCGTTGGTAGTCTTTGAACCTAGAATACTAAATTTGCTGCAATAAATCGTTGCAATGATGGTGCACTCTCATGACATTCTCCTATTACCCCCCCAAGTTCAGCAATATACATACGCTATTAATTAACTGACATGTCTGTATCCTTTTAGGTATCAAAATATCAATATCAACCACAACAACAATAACAATAATAATAATAATAATAATAATAATAATAATAATAATATAATAATAATAATAATGATAATAATAATAATAATAATAATAATAATAATAATTGTTCCATATGTCATTATTTCATTAAAGTTAAAGAAAAATAAAATCAAAAGCAAACTTAATCCACTGTTTGAGTCGAGCTTACCCCCTCTTCATACATGACCAATATCGCCACCACCGACACCTCGCGATTGTATCAACCTACTCTACACCCTTTACTAGCCGCCTTGAAGGGAAATTAATGGATTTTATGCGCCCGTCAGTGAATCAGAGCTAATATAATAATGTGCGTGCTTTAATATCTTCCCGAGTCAAAAGTGACCAGACGAGCTCCGTAAATACACATTAGTAACGATCGGTATGCATATAATCTTACAATATATATTCATGAACTTATATGCTTAATTATCTGATTATTCCAATGAAATTAATCGAGATAATTTAACCCACGAGATTTACAAATTGTTCTCTGATTTGTTATTCAGATTTTTCGCTTCCTAATTGCCTGTACCACACACCAATCCATCCCACCTCTTTGAAGCGTTTTGTTTAATTAGGGGACTTAAAATGAAATGAAACTTTAGCAATTTTCCGATGGGTGGAACCAGGGAAGGTGTGAAGGCTTAGCAGTGACTTAAAATGCGGTTGGTGTTGTGTGGTGAGGTGAGGTGTGGCTTAGGTTGGAATAATTAGCATAATTAGAATAGATATTTTATGACTGAAATGGTTTTGGTAAGTTTTGGAAAATTTCAACAATAAAATATCGTTCTTTGTTTCATTGAGCTGACACGAATTCTTGCTATCTATCAAACTGTACAGAAATGCAAATACATTCGCTTACAAGCTCTCTCTCTCTCTCTCTCTCTCTCTCTCTCTCTCTCTCTCTCTCTCTCTCTCTCTCTCTCACTTTCACACACACACACATACACATACATATGCATTAAACTCACGGATACACGAACACAGTCATTCATACGCACACACATTCACTCATTCATACACACACCACACACACCACACGGACGAACACACACACATGCATACAGACACACCCACACACTATCACACATGTATCCATTAATACACTTGCATATATAAATTTATTCATATCGGTATTTGTCTGTTCGCATGTGTTTGCGTAGAAGGCGCCATCTGGCTGTGGAATCTCGGCCTTGTACTTGTTTAGATTTTCCATTTGGAAACGTTTAACTTAAATCACTTTGACTTTCATTCCAAGTGGCAAAGCATGGCATCAGGAGTCCTCATTTATTTTAATCAATAAAAACAATTAAATAACAAAACAAAATAAATCAAAAGAGCAATCATACCCGAAAACTATCAGAATATACGAGCTAAATTGCTGCCCTTCGTTTCGTAAAGTAGAGGGCAGCAGTTACAAATATATTTACTTTCAAATTCATTCGACGCTTAAAGAACTAGAAAAGTCTTCCCCATTCAGATTTCTTCGGATAGTTTTCTGGTCGTTATCTGAAACCATATTTCCTGCAACAAGAGAAAGGAGAGAGAACATTTTAAAATTTAAAGTTATATTCTGTTTATATTATTTAAACATATAAAGCTAATACGTGTCTTCCACGCTGCAATCGTTTTAGCTTCAACACACGGTCTCAGCTCAAATTACTTGCCTGGCCTGTACAACCTCCAATATATATATATATATATATATATTCACATCTATAAATGTCTTTAACTATTTATTTTAATTAATCAAATATTTTTCTTTTCTAGAACTAAATTTCCCCTGAAAAATATAAGAAGACAATAATTACCAATATTTGTAAAATTCAGGGCAGCGAGCTGGTAAGATCGTAGCAAGCTGGGCAAAATGCGTCGCAGCATTTCGTCTGTCTGACCTCAAATTCCGTCGAGTTCGAATTTGCCTTTCATCAGTTCAGAGTAGAATGATAGAAGTATCAGTTGAACACCGGGGTCAATGTCATCGACTTATCCCCTGTCCCAAATTTACGGGCCTCGAGCCAAAATTTGAAACCGATACTTATAAAAGCCAAATGACTGTAGAATGGCAAACACGAGGAAGTTAATTTCTTAGAATAGTAATGTTTTTTTTATTTACAATCCGAAGGCTGAAATAATCCGTTGTACATAAAGGATTATCAGTTATATATTGAGATAACTCTATTGATCATATCCTTCATTATTAGAATACTAAGACAGCATCTCAAACAATTTTCTTAATTTCTCAATATATATATATATATATATATTATATATAATATATATATATATAAGATATAATATATATATATATATGTATCACCATGATCACGATCACCACCATGACCGACCAGGCTATCAGATGTTGCTACACATCGCTGGACACAATGCGCTTCGCATTGTTTTAGCCTTCAGATGACGTTGTTTAGTGCGTGTTATTAATACAGCCAGGAATGCTAACTGATGGTCTTTTCCCTTTTCCTTTTACCACTGCATTTACTCCATTCCATGCAGTTGTGGTATTCAAAGGCGAAACATGACGCCCACTCAGAATAAGGGTAGAGTAACATCGTAAATCTGTGAGACGAGGAGATGTTGAAAAATCGGGTATAGCTGATCATGTATGGAAAAAACGGAGACCACCTTCGCCTGTGGGATGAAGTTAAAATAATAGACAGAGAACACCAATGGAAAATACGAAAACAAAAAGAGGCAGCCCACATGCTAGGACACAATAGCCTCCTAAGCAGGCCTAGTGCAGCTATGAGTAGAATATGGGAACCGGTATTAAGGAAGGATACAAAAATATTAGGTTTATAAGTCCTAAAATTCACTCTCTAATAGCCTACGGGCACATAACGTAGTGATTAAGAACGTGGGATAGTAACCCCAAGATTTCAAGTTCAATTCCAGGCAGTGCCTTGAATAATAATGATATCAAAAAAATACTTTAGGAATGAGAACTCAAGGTTGGGTTAAAAATTCCACCAAGAAGGCTGGAGAGTAAATCAACCGAAACGTTGTAGTAACAACAAACACGATGAGGAAACATATCCGTCCAATGTAAATAATGTTTAGGAGTTATTTCTTGCATGTGTAGTCAATACGTAGCAATCTCCTTTTTGTTTCCAATTTAAAAAATTTTCTATTTGGAAGATACATCCACAATATTATGCAACAGTTTGCATTTTAGACATTGCGGATCCAAATATCAAAATGTGTTTGTGGGTAAAAGTGTGTTAATCTTGGAGATCATCCGCTTTGACATAGGATTCAGATATGTTTGTATAGAAGTATTATTCTAAATAACTCCAGCTAAGTCACAAGTATTTACTCACAATCAACTTTTATTTCCCGTCTTAGAAGCGTTCAATGTGACCACCGCCTGCAGCACGGGCAACATCAGTGCGATAAGAGAATTTCTCTCAGACGCGTATCTGCTTGGCGTGCGAGATCCCCAGATCTCACGTGTGTAATTTTTTCTAATTGTTGGGATATGTAAAAGATTGCGTTTATGTTCCACCGTTACCCCCTAACATCGATGACATTAACCATCGAATAACAACAGCGATCAACTCAGTGGCTTGTGATATGCTGATTCGCGTCTTGGAGGAATTCTCTTACCGCATTGATGTTGCCCGTGCTGCGGCTGGTGGCCACATTGAACGCTTGTAAGACAGGAAATAAAAGATGATTGTGAGTAAATACTTGTGACTCAGCAGGAGTTTTCTATTGTTTTTTTCCTTATTAAAATATTGCGTAATGAAATCGGTTCATTCTTTTCGAATAACCCAGTACATTCAGAATAGACGTGCCTCGTGGATATAAAGATTATAAGGCATACTTATCTAGCATGTACTCCATAATATCTGAGTTTATGTCTGTATACATCCATCCATCCGTCCATACATACATACATACATACATACATAATACATACATACATACATACATACATACAACACAAACATAGATATATATTATATATATATATATATATAATATATATATATATATATATATATATATAAATATATATATAAATATATATATATATATATATAAATATATATATATATATATATGGTGTATATATATATATATGTATGTATATAATATATATAATATATATATTATATATATAATATATATATACACTCTCTCTTTACTCTTTTACTTGTTTCAGTCATTTGACTGCGGCCATGCTGGAGCACCGCTTTAGTCGAACAAATCGACCCCGGGACTTATTCTTTGTAATCCCAGTACTTATTCTATCGGTCTCTTTTGCCGAACCGCTAAGTGACGGGAACGTAAACACACCAGCATCGGTTGTCAAGCAATGCTAGGGGGACAAACACAGACACACAAACACACGCACACACATACACATACATATATATACATATATACGACAGGCTTCTTTCAGTTTCCGTCTACCAAATCCACTCACAAAGCATTGGTCGGCCCGGGGCTATAGCAGAAGACACTTGCCCAAGATGCCACGCAGTGGGACTGAACCCGGAACCATGTGGTTATATATGTATATATAAATATGTAAATATATGTCTCTGTGTGTATGTATTTGTATAGAGAAGTGTACGTCTACTTGTCTATGTGCGTGTGTTTGCATGTGTGCATGTGTGTATATGTGTGTGTGTGTTTGTGAGTGTGTGTGTGCGTGATGTGCGGGTGCGTGTGTGCGTGTGTTCAGGCGTGAATGATGAATCGCGTCAGATGTATAAAGTAAAATAGTTTACATTTAGCATTTAGGAAAAGGACGATAAAAGTCTAATTACATAATTGAATGAGAGAAAAAAATCAATAAATAACTGGCGTTTTTAAATATAATTACCGAAAGACTTCTTGGCCTTTTGTAGTTAGGAGGAAGTCGTAGAGTTATGAGCAAATATCACAAGAAATAACTTGAAGATGACATCGTGTCGTGACACTGAGCAATACTTGTGGAGAGATTTAAGATTTTAATTAACTTTGTGACGTTTAGAAACTTAGTTAACTAGCGATATTTTATAGTTGTTCTGTTCCATAAGGCGGTGAGCTGGTACAATGGTTAGAGCGTCGTGATCATGCTTTGCTATATTTGCTCCGGGATTTTACATTCTCATTTCAAATCAGCCTTGACTTTCGGGATTGATACAATAAAGTACCAGTTAGGTACGGAGGTTGGTAAACTTAATAACACCCTCAGAAGCCACTGGTATTATTGCTGCAAAACAGCGATCAATAGCAGACTCTTTAGATCTAATTACATCTCTTTAAAATCTGAGTTCAAACCCCACAGTATTCCAATTAGTATTTCATCAAACGGAGATGTGATTTAATAAATAAGTTTTTTTTTTATTTAATCGGTTGCAAAGGAGGATGCGACTATAAACTTCGCAAAAACTCCGAGACCCGTGGCATCGATGCGTCTACTGTTTCTGTTAGGCATTTGGTATCCATAGCTACGGAAAAATATTTCAAGCAAGGAGGGAATTCCAAAGCTTAGACATTCAGGGAATCGAGGTTTGTGAGGAACGAAAGAGTGGACACAATATATAGAAGACAAGAATGCAAGAATCGGTTATGTCCAGGCGTGCAGGAGTGAAGATGATACGAGGACAATCAGTTTCGCAGAGTAGAGGCCATAGGCATAATGGCAGAAAAGCCAAAAAGAGAAAGTAGCATACCTGTGATTCAGAAGCCAAAGCTTGTCTGCGATGGAATTTATGGCAATCACTCGAGGTGGTGGTGGGGGTGTTGGTCGGGATTCGCTTTCTGTAGATGTGGTTTATGATGGATCTGTAGCGAGGGATCTTTGAAAAATACTTTTCGATTAATAAGATCAAAAATAGAAAGATAATATTTAATGCAGCAAGGCGCAATTATGCATACACACATATATGTACACACACACTGTGTACACACACACACACCACACACACACACACACACACACACACACACCACACACACACATATCGTATATAACAAGGAACTAAAGAATTAACTAAGAATGGCCGGTAGCATGAGTTTGGAAAACAAAGATGAAGAAAAGTTTATTAAATGGCAAGATAAATTCTTGATTCGTTGAAATTGTCTTCGCTCTGAGAGAAGGTAAACAAGCATCAGGTAACGATTGCAAGCGACTTCGAATGGGAAGAAGAGAAAATCTCAAGAATCACCTATTTCACCGATTCGTCATGGCATTAAAGAAAAGATAGTCATTCTTTTATTTTTCTGGGGACAAGAATATAGCTGCGGCTACTTGTATGTGCTTAGGTAGGTATCAACAACACTGCGGTTATATTACCTTGACTGAAGGCAGCGAGCTCGCTGAAACGTTAGCACCGGGCGAAATGCTTTGTGGTATTTCGTCTGCCGCTGTGTTCTAAGTTCAAATTCCGCCGAGGTCGACTTTGCCTTTCATCCTTTCGGGGTCGATTAAATAAGTACCAGTTACGCATTGGGGTCGATATAATCGACTTTATCCGTTTGTCTGTCCTTGTTTGTCCTCTCCGTGTTTAGCCCCTTGTGGGTAGTAAAGAAATATATATTACCTTGACTCTAGCAAGCATAATATTTAGACATGTAAAGGCTGTGAGCTGGCAAAATCGTTAGCACGTGCGGTAAAATGCTTCGCGGCATTTCGTCTGTTCAAATCCCACCGAGGTCGACTTTACCCTTCATTCCTTCGGAGTAGATAAAATAAGCGCCAGTTGAGTGCTGGGGTGGGTTGATGTAATCGACTTATCCCCTACCTCGAAATTGCTCGTCTTGTGGCAAAATTTGAAATCAGTATTTAAACATATATCAAAACAGCGTGAAGGCACGTGGCCTAGTGGTTAGACGTGTTGCACTCACAAGCATGAGATTGCGGGTTCGATTCTCAGACCGGCTGTGCGTTGTGTTCTTGAGCAAAACACTTCATTTCACGCTGTTCCAGTCCACTCAAATGTAAATCGGGAACCCTGCAAAGAAATAGTCTTCCAATCAGGGAGAATGTTGGCTTGCTCGCCTAACCAGCGGGCAGGTACCATTCGAGAGCTAAAACGATGCAAAACGCATTCTAACCAGCGATGTTTAACATCCGATTGTCAGGTCGATCATGCGATATTAAAACAGTGCAGAACATTTATGTCCCAGTGTCAATTGCACAAATACGTGACCAGAGATAAGAATTTGCACAGTATATGAAAGTTAACAATGTGTATTTATTCGCTGTTACGGTGGTCTGATGAAGTGAAAACGACAGAGAGTAATATATTTATCACAGTGTAGTGTATTAATCGTCTCACATATGAGCTGGGTTTTTTTTTTACATCGTGTTAACTGGTAAGTAGGAAATGAAGGAGAGAATTAAAACGAAAATGTTGGGTTAGAGTTATTTAATTTACTTGAAGATAAATAGAATACAGAAACAATCATAAACCACGTGCATGATAATTCCCGGATATGGTGGAACGCTTCAACAGCAAGATAACCTGGTAGAGGTGGTCAGCGGATGCTTCATGCATTCCAACATCAGGCGTGCCTATCCAGGTTATACAGATGGGTGGATCAGGACCAAATTTGCACCCCTGCAGTTCCAGTCTGTGGATCAAGCTAACTTTTGAATAAAACATTTTATCCAAAGCAATCGTTGTCTGTGCCTGCGACTTTATTCGCAGAGTGAATGATTCAATTGTTTTCTCTCCCGAGTAAAGTCCAGTCAGTTGAGTACTTTTTAGAGAGAGCCTACAGCTAATCCTACAGTCTACCACTATTAACTTATATTTCTCGTACCCTCTGGTAAAAATCAAAAATTTCTCCATGAATTCCTGATACTTTGCGCATTGCCTCATATTTACTCCATTCATATGCTCGTTCTTAATAACATTGTAAGTTCCGGCATAGTCATTTTGTTGTTGCTTTTATTTCAGATGTGATGATTATTTTGCTGATAGTAGATTACTCATGAATGAATATGCAAAACAACGAAATCATTTATGGAACTTGTAGACTTACGGTGACTATTGTGATAACGTCTGGAATAATGATAATTACATGTAAATAATAAGACAACAATATTTCATATAAATATAGTATCATCATTTTTAATTAAATGTTTATAACAATCATTAAAATGTTCAGTGAACCGGACCAGTAAAAATGTTATAAGTGAAAAAGCTGTTTCTATTTTATCATTTTTGGCGAACGGTTTACAAAACAAGAGTAATTACTACTACTACTACTACTACTACTACTACTACTACTACTATTTCCATGTATATATATATATGTGTGTGTGTTTCTATGTATATGTATATAATTAAAATGGCAATGTTGATGTATGCATATACCCACACACTCACATATATGTATATATATATATATATAATATATTATATATATATATATATATGTGTGTGTGTGGTGTGTGTGTATGTATATATATATATACACACACACATATATATATACATATATATTTATAAACACATGAATATGTATTCCTCAACATACATGCGTGCATACACACACACAAACATATATATATGCATATTTATATACTTATATTCCAATATATGTATATTCATATATACAAATACAAACATGCATATATATATATATGTGTGTGTGTGTGTGAATGCATACGTGCGCACACGAACACACAATCAGACACATACATATTGTGTGTGTGTGTATGTATAACTGCGTATACGTTTTTGTGTGCGCCCCTATGAGGACCATGCACTCCATCTGTGCCGCCATCTGCTCTTCGTCTTATCGTCAGTTGTTCATTCAACCATCCCTTCACAAAACAGTCCAAACCCGCCCCACACCGCACTACACAATATACCACACGCCTTTTCTAGCTCTTATCTCTATCTTCTCTCAGTTTCTTCCTCCCCCTTCCCCCCACTATCTCTTTCTTATAAATTTGTCTCTTCTATCTGGAAATCGCTCAGTGTTTATAGATTTCTGTGGAGGAATTGAAAATGACTGCCTTCAGCACTCACCGGCGGCTTTATCTTGCTTTTATTTATTATAATCTATTCCACCACTCCGCTGCCTTTTTTGTAAATTGGGGAACGTGCATATATACAAATATGCAAACGTAACATATATTTGCATAAAGTCAAGTTAACAAGCTCACATATACCCGGTTAGCGTAATTAATGTACATACACTGGAAAACATGTACAGAATCAATTAGCTATACATACGGTACACGTTTATCAAACATTGTTCAATGAAAAGGGTCTATAATTATATGCATACAATATAAGTGTTTATGTATATATGTATGCATATATATACAACAAATAATATAGGTGGCCTATTAGCAATTTAACCACCTAAAAGCAAGTTAATAGAGGTCATAGAAGTGACAGAGGGTACTAATTCGTACCAGTATTGCTTGAAATAAGAGTCAAATCAACTCAAAAGCCACAAAGCACCATTTTAATTACTGATAAGGGGAGGTAAGCCCTTAGCGGATGTAGCCAAATCGACGATTTCTGATTTTGATGCAGAGTATCTTAATCCTTTTCAATGACTTTTACCACACCCAGGCTTAGACTCAAATCTCTCTGTCACTCTTATAAGAAAGCCGTTGAAACACGCGCTGATCTCAAAACAGTAAAAGTGTAAGCAATAAATAATATGGGAGGCTTATTAGCAATTTAACAACCTGAAGGCAAATTAATAGATGTCCCTAAAGTGACAAAGTGTACTAATTAGTACTAGTATTGCTAGAAATAAGAGTCAAAACAACTCGAAAGCCACAAAGCACTATCTTAATGAATGACCGTTTTGAAATCATCGTATGTGTTTCAACGGTTTTCTTATAAGACTTACAGAGAAAGTTGAGTTTAACCCTGAGTGCAGTAAGAGTCACTGATGAAGATTAAGTTACTCAGCATCTAATTCTGAAATCGTCGATTTGACTATATCCGCTAGGGGCTTACCTCCCCTTGTCAGTCATTAAGATAGTGCTTTGAGGCTTTTGAGTTGTTTTGACTCTTATTTCTAGCAATACTGGTACTAATTAATACCGTCAGTAACTTTAGTGACCTCTATTAATATATATATATATATATATATATATATATGTATATAATCTTTTTTCAAAAACCAAAGCTAAAAAAGTTTTTTTATATATACACATGCTGACATATGACCTACGTTGCACTCCTTATTCGCATAATCACCGAACCTGGAGCTTAACTATGGTCTATCCATAGCACTTACTCAGCCCATTACCTGACACCTTCGGTCTTATATATATATAAATTCTTGTTTTATGTTAAGTTACATATTAAAAAACAATTTAAAGTGTAAGAAAGCCGAATCGTCGAAACCTCTATCCAAGTTTTATTTTTTCTATACATAGATACATACATAATACAATGCAAACGTAGATACATACCTCTCATACAAACTTGCATACGTACATGCATACCTGTATATATATATATATATTATATATATATATATATATATATATATATATATATATATATATATATATATATAATATAGAGAGAGAGAGAGAGAGAGAGAGAGAGAGAGAAAAGAGAGATAAAGAGAAAGATAGAGACAGAGATTAAAGATGTATATATGTATATCATAGTATATGTGTATTTGAGTGAGATGTGATGTGATATTTTGAGTGTGTAACTCTCTGTTTAAGGAAGATTCAGATTTTGAGTTACCTAAATCTTACTAAAAAAACTCAAACATTAATTTCAAATAAAACCTTATCTGCTTATTTATCACCAAAAGACCTTTAACAGAAATCATACACCCAGAAAAATATAGTTTTCTACTTGATTTAAGCAGCAAAAATAAAAAAAGACATTTGGTCCACATTTTTACCCAGAGACATGTTGAAATAACTGTTATTTTGGGGGAATTTACTGTCACCTTTAAACCATTATACGCTTCATATACTTCTTCATTCGTCTGAAATCACTGGAATGGATGCCAAAAAGCCTGCGACTTTATTGATGATTGGTAGTACGCCATGTTAATCGTGTAAACGGTTTCCACATTACCAGCTCAGCGCAGTGGTCTTTTTCTCTGAACTTGATGGATGGTGTCTGATACTCTTCAAGGAAGATTCCCTTCTCTCAAGATCAGAAAAGCAGACGATAATAAAATAATGCTCATTTGAATCATCGGACAGACGATAATATTCACTGTGGTTACTAAATATGGTTGAATCTTTTAAAAGCAGAAAAAGCTATTAAATCGCGATTTCCTTTCTACAGAAACCTTATCCAGACTAAAATAATAGGTAAATATATGATTGAATACTTTGGCAGTTTGGTCCTGAAGCACTTTCATTACTGATTCATCAAAACACCTATGGGGAGCCATTTTTTCTTCAGTGGAGCCTTTATTTATTGGGACCAGAATTGCATCTCCTGTATGATTTCTTTTTCAGATTACGGAATATTTTATTAGAACTGGAAACACATTGCAGGTTAATGTATTCGTTGAGAAAGTTCAGTAACATAAAGGCATAGCTATTGGAATTATTATATTTTGTTCAGGTGTTGACACCACACTCATTCCTGGGGCTAATAAAGCATAGTATCATTTCAATTTTCCCCTTAGTCTTAGACATGCGCACTTCTTGCTTGCAACATTGGCACAAATTAGAGAACGGGAGAAGAAATAACGAATGATTATTCTGGATAAATGGAAAGTATTACACACAAAAGCTCTTGAGACCATTGACAGGAAATTACAGAACTAGCGTGAGGATTGATCGAATAGTGAAGCTGTTGTCAGACGACTTCAGTCAGATCCTGCCATTGATCCTAAAAGAAACGAAAATCCGTGCTTGCCGTGATTGCCATCAATTTAGGCAAAAACTTAAAACTTTCAAAATTGCAACAAATACTGATCAACTGGCTTGTGAGGCTTGCCAAGAATTTGGTACGAGTAAGAGATGAAAGCTTCCTACTTCTCCATTAACAAAACAGGTGGATTGCTTTTCAACCTGCAACATCATTGCATCATTCGAAAGAAGTCTTGCGAAAGATCGAGACCAGAAATAGTAGATTTAATAACATCAACTAACAACTGTTACTGGAAATTCTAAGAATTAGCAATTCTTATAAACTAACAGATAAGGAAGAAAGGGTTCGCTATACTGAAGAACCTTCAGGCCAATCGCCACATGGCATGATTCTGTAGGAGAATAATCAATAAAGAAGTACAATTTTGTACTCTAGGCACAAAGCCCGAATTTTTTTTTTGGAGGTGGGGGGCAGTCGATTAGACTTTATTTATCGACCACGAAAGAATGAAAGGCAAAGTCAACCTCGGCGGAATTTGAACTCAGAATGTAAAGGTAGTCGAAATACCGCTAAGCATTCGTCCGTCGTGCTATCGTTTCTGCCAGCTCGCCGCCTTATATATATCACTATATTCTTTTCTACCCTAGGCACAAGGCCCGACATTTTGCAGGAGGGGGTCAACCGATTAGATCGACCCCAGTGCACAACTGGCACTTAATTTATCGCCCTCGAAAGGATGAAAGGCAAAGTCGACCTCGGCGGAATTTAAACTCAGAACGCAAAGACAGACGAAATATCGCTAAGCATTTCGCTTGCTAAAGTTTCTGCCAGCTCGCCGCCTTATATATAATATTACTATATTACTAATAAAGAATTCGACGGTGTGTTAAGCACAACTCACAGGAAAACAATTTCATTTTCTCTTTTTTGCATAAAAGATTATAACCAAAATAAATCCAGTAAATTCCTGTCACACAGAAAATATTGACGCATTTGCATAAAGCCGGGTACATTGGCAGTCTCTCTCTCTTTCTCCGTCTCTCTCTCTCTCTCTCTCTCTCTTTCTCTCTCTCTCTCTCTATATATATATATACATATATATACTTTAAAATTGTGTAGGGTAAATGCCCCTGAATGAGTATACATACACACATACACACACGCATGCACACACACACACACACCACACACACACACACACCACACACAGTAAAGATGCAATGGCTTAGTATTCTTATTTGTCAGCCCCAGAATAATAAATTTTGAATTCTCGGCTTTGCGTGACTCGAACTCGCAATACGTAAAGAGGGACCAGTAACCGAAAGTGTTTCATTTGAATGTCTCCATTCTGCCAATAGGCAATCTTTCTTCTCTATGGCTACCTGCTCATTCCTCTATCTTAACCCCCGCCGGCTATAAAACCTGGCTCTTATCTTATCTTGTAACCTCCCCTCTTTCGCTCTTTTTTTTTTTTTTACCTCAGTTTATATATTTTTAAAATTCATTTTGTTTCTTTATCAACTCACAATTGTTTGTTTTAATTCTTTTCTTTTATTTATTTTTTTTTCTTTTATTTATTTTTTTTTCTTTTATTTAATTTCATATGTTGTTGAAAAACATTTGGAGCAGAAGAAGAGGAGGGGAAACAGAAAAGCAGAAGAATAAAATGATGAAGAGAGTGATGGAGAAGAAAATTTGCGATGATTGAAAAATAGTCTGAAAACGAAAACGCAGAAGATAAAGAACAAAAACGAAGAAAAGGAGAAAAAGAAAAGAAATATATAAAAGGAGAACGAGAAGTGACCTACTCTCCCTCATTCAGTCACACACGCGCGCTTACACGCACAGACACACACACACACAGACACATATATACACACACAGATATGTAAACATATATATGAATGCACATAATCACGTATACAAGAACATACACTCATACACTTGCCGACACATACACACACATCATATACATGCATACATACATATATATATATATATATATATATATATAATATATATATATATATATATAATATATATATATATTATATATATATATATATATATATATATGTATACAGAGAGAGAGAGAGAGAGAGAGAAATAAATAGATAGATAGATAGATGGATGGATGGATGGGTAGATAGATAAATCGAGCACTCAAGCAGTTTATAAGCGCACAGAGATCCACAAATACGTAAACTCATTAGACACACACACACACACACGCTCGCACACGTGTCTATGTATATACCAATACACGCACACATACGCGCACTTGCACGCATACATGCACACGCATTCAAATACTCCATATGACAACAAAAGATGGCTAAGACTTCAGTTAATCTGTTGTTGCATCAATCAGTCTGGTCTGTATTTAAGCATAAACCACCTCTTTCTGCCACCACCACACCTTCCACCTCCATCCCTGCCGCCTCCTCTTCCTCTTCTTCCTCCAAAACCACTGCAACACTACCTCTACCACCACCACCAAAACCCATTTTCACTTCTACAACCACCGCATTTACCAATACGTCCCTAACACTATCATTTCACGACGACCACCACTACAACCATCACAACCACTACTACTGCTGCTGCTGATTTTGCTGATACTACTGTTACTGCTGCTACTACTACTACTACTACTACTACTACTACTACTACTACTACTTTCACCGCCGCCATCACCGCCACCATGTTTGCCACTTTACTTTCTCTTATCATCCTATCAAGTCCCACTTCACGACGGCATAATGATATTTCTTCTCTATCGACCACCCCTACCTGCATTCTGCCCCAATCAGTTCAATCGCACACCGCCACCCTCCTACCTACCCTCTACCTTAATCAATTCTTCAATCTTTGGCCCCTTCTCCAACCCACTCCCTTGTATCTCCTCGGCCCTTGGGTAAACTGTTAATTGCTATCTACATTAACACCAATCTATGAACAGGATCCTGGTTTAGTTCATTTCTGATCTGAATATACATAAATATATATAAATATATTTTTTATGTGTGTGTGTTTGTGTGTGTGTGTAAGTGGTTATAATTTTTTTTTTAGAAATTCTATATCCCCGTAACTGTCTGATGAACATTTATGTGAAACCGTGAAACTGAATAACAGTTTGTGACGTTTTATCGAATAAAATAGTATTTTGTTGCTGATGTTTCCTTTCTTCGGCAGAAGGCGTCTGGATTTTACCGAGCTAAAGATCGTGAATGTGCAGTTGATTAGCTCCTGAAAGTCCTTCAGGATCTACCAGTCCCTTCAGGATATTATGTCACTCTGATGTTTGAGAGACTCTCAGACTAAAGATGGTGTAGAATGAATGAATCGACCCCCGTACTTAATTTTTTAAAAACTGGTTCTTATTCTATCGGTTTCTTTCGCCGGACGGTGACGTAAACACATCAGCAACCGGATTCGTCTTTATTAGTCGAAAGAAACCTGATGTTGTTTTCTTGTTGTTTGTATTTGTAATAGTGTAACATATTCTCCGTTTTGTCTTTGTTGTCGTACACATTCGCTTGTTGTCTCCCTCCAAATTTAATGTTCTAAGCTTAGATTTTTGGGGGCAACCAGATTTGAACGGTTTCAAGTAATTGTAAGAATAATTTAGTAACTTGACTGATAAGAGAAGGCAGTGAATGACCCGTCCCTGTTTTTCCTGTCCGTCTTCACATCATCTATGTCCGGATGTTTTATTGTGTTGCTTTCTTGTTCCATTTTCCGGACACACACACACACACACATACACACACACACACACACACACACACACACACACACACACACACACACACACATATGTATACAGGACAAGCTTCTTTTCGTTTCCGTCTACCAAATTCACTCACAAGGCTTTGGTCGGCCCCAGGCTATAGTAGAAGACATTTGCCTAGAGGTACCACGCAGAAGTCTGAACCCGGAACCATGTGATTGGAAAACATGTATATTTTATCTATATACAGACTATAGTGGAAGGCTATAATCTATATCTTAATTATATACAGGCTATAGTAGAAGACGCTTGCCCAAGGTGACACGCAAGGGAATTGAACCTGGAACCATGTGGTTGGAAAACCAGCTTCTAACCTCAGAGCTATACCAGCGCCTATATAATGTATATCTTTTATCTTTTATATGTTTTAGTCATTTGATTGTGGCCATGCTGGGGCACCACCTTGAAGGATTTTTAGTCGATTTTTAATCGACTCCAGGACATTTTAATTTTAAGCCTGGTACTTATCTATCGGTGTCATTTGCCGAACCGCTAAGTTACAGAGACGTAAACATACCAACACCGGTTGTGAAGCGTTGGTGCGGAACAATTACAGACGCAGTGACACAGACATATACCTACCCATATCTATCTATCTATCTATCTATCTATCTATCTATCTATCTATCTATCTATCTATCTATCTATCTATCTGTCTGTCTGTCTGTCTGTCTGTCTGTCTATATACGAAGGGTTCCTTTCAGATTCCGTTTACTAAATCCACCCACAAAGCAAGGCTTTGGTCAGATACACTTGCCCAAGGTGCTACGCAGTGGGACTGACACCGGAAACATTTGGTTAGGTAATAACCCTACATTAAACTACAGGAATGTCCGCCACGCGCGCGCAGTTAATTATGAACATCGCTACAGATTGCTATTAGACTTTTGTGTTTGTGTGCGTATCATTATATGTGTGTTTGTGAATATGTACGTAGAATCAAATGCTTAGCTGTCTCATAACCGGTGAAATATCTCTATACTAAAATGGCTATAGACAAGATTCTATTTAAATACAATGTTGGTGTCTACTGAAAACACTGAAGATACGAAGACGAAAAAACAAAAACGCGTCACGTGTATTTGTAAGAGAAATCATAAAATTATGACGTCATAATAGACGTGAATCAAATTTTTCAATAGAAATGAAATTTATCATCTTTTTTTTTACCTGCCTTTAATTATATATAAATATGTTTATGTATGTGTGCATGTATTTTCGTCTGTCGTTTCGTTCTGAATTCAAATTCCGCCGAGGTCGACTTTGCCTTTCATCCTTTCGGGTCGATAAATACAGTACCAGTTTCGCACTGGGGTCGATGTAATCGACTTAATCCCTTTGTCTGTCCTTGTTTGTGTCTTCTATGCTTAGCCCCTTGTGGGTAATAAAGAAAAGAAAAATATATATATATATATATAACTGGCACTCCACAGGCACGAGTACCCTTAATCTGGTTCTCAGAGAGATTTAGTAGGACACAGAATGTGACATGGCCGCTCCTTTGGATTACAGGTACTACTCATTTTTGATAGCCGAGCGAACTGGAGCAATGTGGAATAAATTGTCTTGCCCACGGAAACAACAAGGCGCTGCCGGATTTCGAACTCACGACCTTACAGTCAAGAGACAAATACACTAACCACTAAGTCTGACGCCTTCATGCATATATATATATATATATACACACACATATACATATGTATTATATATTTCTTACATACATACATACATACATACATACAAACGTAACATATATGATACATATATATTATATAATATATATATATATATATACATTTATATATATATATATATTATATACATTTATATATATATATATATATATATATACATTTATATATATATATATATACATTTATATATATATATACATTTATATATATATACATTTATATATATAATATATATATATATATATATATATATATATATAAGGCATCTATTCGCATCCATACATCTTGTATCAGTCTTACGCAAAAGCTGTCACTCGCGCACTCGTCACTCAGTAACTTTCTGCAAGCCTTTACCCGCCTCACACCACCCTATCATTCTCCTTCCCCCCTCGTTATCTTCACTACTCTCTCTCTCTCTCTCTCTCTCTCTTCCCCCTCTCTCTCTATCCAGTCTGCCGTTTCCCCGACCACCTTCAGCCTATCTATTAATCTCCGATGCCTGAAACGGGACTGCAGATGGCCCCTTATCACGTCATCTCTGTTGGCTGTCCTGTCCAGAGACACAACTGCCGGTCCTCCTAGCCATCCAAGTGTCATATTAATGCGATCCACTCGTCGAGATGCAGGGCAATGCTTCACGGTCTTCGTGAGGTACAGTAGTAGTAGTAGTAGTAACAGCAGTAGCAGCTGTAGTAACAACAGCAGTAACAGTAGTAGTAGCAGTGATGACCGAAGTATTAAGAGTAATATGGTATCGTTGATGCCTGTGGTGATTGTAATAGTAGTAGTAGTAGTAGAAGCAGTAGCAGCAACTGTAGTAGTAGTAGTATTATTAGTAGTAGTAGTAGTAGTATTAGTAGTAGTAGTAGTAGTAGTAGTATAAGCAGTAGCAGCAGCTGTAGTAGTAGTAGTAGTAGTAGTAGAAACAGCAGCAGTAGTAGTAGTAGTAGTAATAGTAATAGTAGTAGTAGTAGTAGTAGTAGTAGTACATAGTATGTAAGGTGTGTTTCTGTGTATGCATGTGTGTGTGTGCATGTGTTTGTATGTGTGTACGTGTGTGAGCGTGTGTTTGTATGTGTGCCTCAGTGTGTATGAACGCGTGCATGAGTGAACGTGTGTGAGCGTGCGTTTATATGTGTGTGTGTGTGAGTGTGAGTGTGAGCGCGCGCGTGTGTGTGTGTGTGTGTGTGTGTTCGTTTGTGAGTGCGCGCATGCTGGCATGACTGAGTACTTTGAGAGTTCGCCTCGCACAGGTAGTGTTCTGGGTTCGATTATAGTACGTGACATCATGCGGAATTAACTTTTACATAGCCAAGGGTCGATCCAAGTCATGTGAGTTATGCTGCGTTCGCAGAAACCATATGGAAACTCGTCAGATTCTATCTAAAATTGTATTGGTTCTGATAAAAAACAAATCATTCCATCCCCTATTTTTGCATGAAGTATGTTATATTTGCATGAAAGTCATACGAAGTTATCCAAAGTGTCCTTTTTCTATGAACACGTGGTTTGATTCGTGAGAAATTTTGCAAATGTTTATAGTAGGGAACCACTCTTATTCGTTTGCAAGCACAAGTGTGTGTGGTATACTCAACCGTTTACGCTTCAATTTGTACACTTGATCTATAAACTAGCACACTTCTCGTAAAAATAGTCGAAGGTGACTCATTTAATGTTCAGTCAACAAGGGAAAGGTGGCGCCCAAGACCTTTTATTTTCAAGGTTCCGAGACAGGTGTGAAAGAAAGAAGGATATTATACTCACACTGGAGACAAGGTTTAAATGCAGTGGAATAGATAACTGTCAAGGTATCCAATGTGCCAGGTCAGGTGGTGGTGTTAAACACGGTAACATGTACGTGTATGTGTGCGAATATATATACAGGGATTACCATAAATCGCTTCCCCCCCATTTCTTTATCATTATTAGAAATAAGGTAGGCGGCGAGCTGGCAGAATCGTTAGCACGCCGGTGAAACGCTTAGCTGTATTTCGCCTGCTGCTACGTTCTGAGTTCAAATTTCGCCGTGGTCGACCTTACCCTTCATCCTTTCGGGGTCGATGAAGTATGTACCTGTTACGCACTGGAGTCGATATAATCGACTAGCCCCCTTCCCTCAAAATTTTCAAGGCCTTGTGCCTAAAGTAAAAAGGATAATTAGAAATGGCTAAAGCGACTTATGGCCATCCGTGTATATATGTGTATAGACACGCAGGTGATCCTATGGATCCAAAAGGTGAAGAGACGGAAAAAGACACGATTCAAATGCCAAAGGTAGAGTGCTTCATTCATATGTTTAAAAATTGATAGCGTAGGCTTCCTGCTTCAATAAGGTACTACACACGCGCGAGGGTACACGCACACACGCACACACATTGACACACTCCCACACACATATATGACGTAAGTTGAGGAATGAAATAATTAAAGAACATACATATATTTACCGAACAAAGTAGGAGAATTAAGTGGGAGATGTGTGGAAGGAAAGAACTGATTCACTCAGAAACTATTACGTTTCGCTAAGTACCATAGAGATGGAAACTGAAAAAAGCCTGTCGTTTATATATATATATATATATATATATATATATATATATATATAAATTTGTGCGTTTGTGTCTGCTTTTGTTCTCACTCACCATCGCCTAACAACTGATAATTGTGTATTCACGTCCCCGTAATCTAGCGGTTCGGCAAAAAGGAACCGATAATATAAGAACTATGCTTACAAAGAATAAAACCTGGGTTCCATTTGTTCAGCTAAAACCCGTTCACACAGAATATTCTTTCGTCCTGTTCCTTTTCCTTGTCTCCGTTATTAGACTGAAGCTGTGCTGGGAGACCGCCTTGGAAAACCTTTATTCCAATGATTTGACACCAGTCCTTTTTTTTTCTTGCTTTCTTTAAGCCTAGTACTTATTCTATCGGTCTCTTTGCGGAACCGCTAAGTTACGGTGAGGTAAATTCACCAACGCCAGTTGTCAAGCGGCGATGAGAGACAAACACTGACACAAACACACACACACACACACACACATACAGTTTCTACTATCACCCGAGGCTAAAGTAGAAGGTACTTTCCAAAGGTGCTACGCAGCGCGACTGAAGCCGGAACAATGTGTCTGGGAAGCGACTATAGTGAATAGCATAATTTGTATGGTTGTGATTTTGACAACTCATCGTAGGAAACCAGGCATGTTTTCTCTGAGGAGCGTCAACAGATAGTGAAGCAGCTCACCAGGAGATTACCCCTTTCACTTCTGCATATCAAAGCCATAGAAGGAACGTATTTACATATTTATAAATTTCTCACAGCCAGATAAAACTGTACATGCCATTCAGTAAATAGAACTGGTTTCATGTAATTCTGTAAGATTTAATTCAGATCATCTTGTAGGTTAGGGTTAGGGTTAGGGTTATTGAAAAAGGTACACTGTTCTATTCAGAGTCAACATTATAATCGGAATAATGTCACTGAAGTCTGGTGTCGATTAACTGGAATAAACGTTTTTCAAGTAAGTACTGTTTATTTCGCTCCAGTTAGAATTCTTAGAGTAAATTCTAATTATTCTTGTGTTAGGATAGGAAGAACATATTGTCTTAAGGTTGCATAAATTAATTTTTGTGAATAATGATGGAAGAATTAAAATTCTTGGACAGTGTTCGCACTCTTGGCGTATATGAATGCGACTAAACTTAAAAAGCAAATGTAGTCCAGCTAACTACCATTCCTTCGCTAAATTGGCCTCATGTAAAGAATATAAGGTTGGGGTATGTGGGAATGGTACTTTCTATACTTTATTGTGGATAAGATTAATAAGAATCAAAAATATTTCCAAACTATTACCGTTTATTTGTACTCATTTTGTCTCTGGTTACTGCAATGGAATTAATATTATTTTGTTGTTTTATTGTTTATTTCGGTTTTGTTTGTTTTCATTGTCGTAAGCAGTATTGATTATATATGTATAACACGCAGAAATCTAGACAACAATCTTAGGCTTCTTTCCGTCTCTCTACGTGGCATTTCTCGAACTGACCAAGAGAATAGAAGAAATTTTAGCCAAACAAATTCAACGTCAAATGCGATGCCATTAACGGATAATCCGTTCTAGGTCAAGTGATGGCTTCAACAGAAGGAAGAGGAGCAAAGAAGAAGTATATGTTAAGAAAGATAATATGAAGGAAAAGAGGGGAAAAAAACTAAGCAAAACAGGAAACAGAAACTGACAAAGAGACGGGCAGTAAAATGGCGGGCGTTATTAAGAGGTGAACGATGGGTAAAAAGTTCTAAAATAAAAACAAAGACGTGAAAATAAAGAAATAAAAATTACTGGTCATGTGACTAAACTAAACTGTGTGCTTTGTTACTGAGGTTGGCGGTGGTATAAGGTGAACAATATGTGATAAAACATATTACTGCTGATTGGAAAGGTCAAATCAGAGAAAAGCCCGTGGATTAGTCAAGGAGAAAACGAATACATATATATATATATATATATATATATAATATATATATATATATATATATTATATATATATATATATAGAGAGAGAGAGAGAGAGATCTGGTAATAGGCAGGCAATAATGCATCAGTGAAATTATTTTGTGTTCATATAAATAAAGTCATATTTAGAATATTATTTCATGACTGGTCAGTGAAGAGATCTTCGTACCTGACGAACTGGCCAAAACAAAAGTATTTTTAATTTTCAATAAATCACGTTCATCCAACTGAACATGCATTATCTAAATTTCTGCTGCAAGAGTGTAGAACATTGTCGAAGTAAAAAGATGCGATTATTGGAAATCTTACTGGAGATGGTTCACTTCTGGTTTAAGACTAAGGATTTAACATTTGACTTAATAAAAGAATGAAGGCTGCGAGTCGAACCAAATGCTTAGCAGCATTTCTTCTGAGTTCAAATCCTGCCTAGGTAAAAATGTGCATTTCACCCTTTCAAGAGTGATAAAATAAAGGACCAGTCAGGTATTGAGGTCGATGTAATCTATTAATTCCTTCCCACAAAATTTCAGGCATTGTGCCTCTTTTAGAAAGAATTTAGTGAAGGAATTTAGTTTGCTGGACAGAATTTGCTTTCTAAGTTTAGACTCACGTCAAGAATGTAAAAACTCTCCAAAATAAATTTATGTCGCCTTAAAACAATACGATCTTACTATCCCAACACAAAGAATATCTAAAATGAAACATATATATGCTTGTGTGTGTGTGTGTGTGTGTGTGTACGCATGTGTGCATTTGAAACGCTGTCGTCTTACCTTCTAAAAGATGGTACACAATTTCAGATACCACGGAAGCGTCCTGTGTTACATTTAGATTGGTTTATAAGTCTAAAATACGTGGGCTTTATGCACTATAGTGCATAATCGGACTGTAAAATTTTATAATGCCTTATATATTTCAAATTTTCTGAAGATTAATAGTC
Source organism: Octopus sinensis (assembly GCF_006345805.1). Lineage (NCBI taxonomy): Eukaryota > Metazoa > Mollusca > Cephalopoda > Octopoda > Octopodidae > Octopus > Octopus sinensis. The sequence goes on along the minus strand of NC_043006.1, from coordinate 105,486,371 downwards.
TTTCATAATAGCTGAATATTTTAGAAGTATATACAAATTCAGATTTGAAACAATGAAAAACATAAAACAAAACAAAATTGTCTTCCCGAAGCGTAGGCGTGACTGTATGGGTCAACCGTTTGCTTCCCAACCAAATGGTTTTCAGTTCAGTCCCATTGCATGGCACCTTGAGCAAATATCTTCTGCTGTAGCCCCGGCCTGACCAAAGCCTCGTGAGAATATTTTGTTGACAGAAACTGAAAGAAGTCCGTCATTTGTGTGTGTGTGTGTGTGTATATATATATATACTTGCCCAAGGTGCCACACACTGGGACTGAACTATGAACCATGGTGTTAAGAACCAAGCTTCTTACCACACAGCCACCCCTGCGCCTATTTATATATGTATTAGTATTTTAACCCGATTTCATTCGGATCTACTCAGGTCATATTTTAAAGATGAGGAATTTTACCCTAGGTGCCACGCCTTTCAATTGCCATGCAAACTCCCTACCACTTTTAACATAGCTGTGCAAATTTTCAGGTCAATCCGACCACATTTACTAACACTTACGAGGAATAGATTGGACTGATCTGACCCCGACATGCAGCTGGTATCTACATTAAGTAAGTTTACGAGACAAGATTTGAACACAACTCCGATAGATAAAATAAGTAAAACCACTGCTAGGGTTATTTCCACTCAACGTCTTGAGAAATGCAATAAAATATCTTTATGTTCTTATGCTAATATTTCTCTATCACACATCTCAGCTGCTATAAGTGTTGTTTTCTAAGTTATTGATTATATATTAAATCCTAAGACTCCAGTTTGACTGGAAATTCTTTTGAAATTACCATTTTTGAAATTACAATTCTGTGTCTATGAAATGGATATCTTCAGCTTTCACCAATCTTCTCGAATTGCATAAGAATATTCTTTGCATGAAGAGATGGTGGAATAACAAAAAAAAAAAAAATTAACTAAAAGAAATCGAAACCAGAATCGCTAGCATTAATTAAAATTGTCCAACAGTTCCACAACAACAACAAAAATTTAAATCATTCCCTCTTCCCGTCTCTGCCATTTTTTTCCTTTTTCATTTTCAAAGAATTTAAACTGAAGCTGAATCCTTCTACTAGAATACCCACGTAGATCGAAATGGTAAATTGTATGTTTTTGGTTTGTTTGTTTTTGAAATCTAAATATGATTTTCTTTTGGTTTCCATTTATCTTTTGTACTATAACACAAATTTCCTCGCTTTCGTGGACACTGAAAATAGCGTTCACATCCATTGCTGAAAGTGTCTCCCTATCCTTTGTTACTAATACACCATAGTACATACAAATATACTTAAGTTTCAGTACAAATATAATCTTTATTCAAGTCTGGATCTTCAAAACAATCGACTCAGCTTATCCTTTGTTTTATTCACTACATAGGCATTTTTAAAACTAATATATCCCCTCAAAATTCTTGGCTTTGAACCTATATCAGAAGCAATTGTTGTTATTATTACTAAGGTAGTTAAAACAGCCGTCAAAATGATTTCCGACATTTCGTCCGTCTTTACCTTCTGAGCCTAAATTCTGTCGGGGCCGACTTTGCGTTTCATCGTTTCGGCGTCGATAAAACATACATCAGTTGTGCACTGGAGTTGATGGAATCGAGTTAACCTCTTGACTAGAATTGCTGGCCTTGTGCTAAAATCTGAAGCTATTATCAAGGTTGTTAGATGGTTAAAAGGGCGCGAGGTGGGCGAATCATTGGCATGCCGTACTGTAAGTTTAGCCTGTCTACGTTCTGAGTTCACATTCCAGCCAGATCGACTGTGCCTTTCATCCTTTCGGGGTCAATAATGTAAGTGCTAGTTGAACACTGGAGTCGATGCAACTGACTAGTCTCGTAGTAGACAGTTGGGGACTTGGGTCGATGCAATTAACTCACCCGTTCCCTGAAAATACTGCCCTTTGTCAAAGTTTGACCCCATTATTAAGGTAGACACGTAGAATAAACCAGCGGTCGTGCGGTATTTATTCTGACTTTATGTTTTGAGTTCACATTCGGCCGAGATCAAGTTTGCCTTTCACTCGTTCGGAATCGATAAAATGAAGTCCTAATCAAGTACTGAAAGTCAATGGAATTTGCTAACCCTTATTCCCGAAAGTGCTAGTCCTGTGACTAAGTCTGAAATCAATATAATTAAGACATCTAGCCAGGAGTAGTACCTCTTTCGGTTCTCTATGCCCTAAGTTCAAATCTCGCCGAAGATGACTTTTGATTTTCATCCTTCCGGGACTAATGTAAAGTACCAGACAGGTTCTGGAACAGATAGTATCGACTAACGCTTTGCTCTCAAAATTGCTGACGATGTGCTTCAACTGGAAACAATACTTCAAAGAGCATCAGGTTGGTATGAGGCCGAGACTCACAGTGGAAACGGTTTAGTAATATTTGATTCGTGGGTATGACTTAAATTACAGAGGATTCAACACATCTAAAGGGGAGGTAATCGAGTTTTACCAAAAACTTCTGTGACTTCACATAAGCGGTCTTTGTGTAAGTCGAAACTAAAAACTAACCCTAACCAACCTACCCTTAACTCTAACTGGCGGAAGTAAAGAATATGTACATCACCCGTTTTCTACGTAACCCTAAATCTGAAACTAACCCTAAACTCTAACTCTAACCTTAAATCATAGCCCCAAGCACTAAACCTAACCCTAAACCAATCCTAAACACTAACCCTAACCCTAAACCAATCTTAAACACTAACCCTAACCCTAAAACTAACATTAACCCTTACCCTAAATCATGACCCTAACACTAACCCTAACGGGTGTGCACGGTAAGAACATCAGATTAAAAACAGACGATATTGTGGAGCCCCTTACATCATTAATAAAAACTAGATTTGGTAAAACTAGATTACCTCCCCTTCATATCGTTACGTAGATACATGGAGACCTCTGTATTTAGCTAGTGCCGATTCGTGTCCCTACGTTCTACATTTAAACCTCGCTACGGCTAACATTGACTTTCATTTTTCTGAGGTCAATAAAATATAGCATCAGTCAAGTATTGGGTCGTTGATATCGAATAACAATTTGTCATCAAAAATTCTGGTTGTGTGCCTAATTTAGAAACAAAGTTACTATTATTTATCCGCCAATAAGGAGCTGGCAGAATCGTTAACACACCGGGCAAAATGCTTAGCTGCATTCCGTCCCTCTTTACATTCTGATTTCAAATTCCGCCCAGGTCGACTTTGTCATTCACCCTCTCTATAAAATAAGTACCAGTTAGTGTCGATGGAATTGACTTGTCCCCTCCCCTGGAATTGCTGACCCTGTACTGAGATTTGAAATCATTATTTATCTGTCGATGTCTGCTGCTCATCCTTCTGGAGTCAATAAAATAAAGTATCAGTTAACTAATGGTCTGGAGATAACCAATCCCAGTACTTGATTCCGCCATCTAAAACTGCAGGCCTCGATTCAGCATACGGAACCATTAAGACCGCCCTCATGGCTCAGTCGGTAAAGCATCACTTTCATGCGTTACTTTTGTGGTTGATCTGAAAGTCGCGGATTCAAGTCACTCTGCGGGTGCACAAATAAGGTCGTGCGATGGCAGAATCGTTAGCGTTAAGGGCAAAGTGCTAAGCGGGATTTCTTCAGGTCCATTACAATCTGCGTTAAAATCCTACCGATCTCAGTTGCTACTTTGGCAAGGTGTAGCGATTCGTGTTGAATGCCTTCTTGTAATCTAGCCATAATTGTTAGGAGATTATGGTGAAGCTGCTTGGCTATCTTAAGGACAGCTTTGTTGAGAAGCCCCGGACTCCTTACTTTCCTCCTGTCTGTTCTTCAGGTATCATACCATTTGTTTGGCAATGGTCTTGGAGAAACATATCAAAATAACCTGTGTATAGTTTGTACATAAAATTCAAGCATGCTAAGGCCCTATAGCTTTTGACATGTATGTTTGTATGTATGTATGTATGTGATATGTATCTAATGCCTACATGTGTGTGTGCGTATACATGCTCATATATATATACGTATATGGATATATTTCTACATGGCTATGTATGTATGTATGTATCCTTCTATCTATCTATCTATCTATCTATCTATCTATCTATCTATCTATCTATCTATCTATCTAT
>NC_043006.1:105474719-105477219 GCF_006345805.1 Octopus sinensis | reverse complement strand
TTGTTTTGAAATTGAGGAGTTTGTCTATGCTATCTTTCCAAAATATAAAGCAGTCATCCACATGCCTCTTCCAGATCTTTATATAGCAATGAAATGAGGTGCCATATTTTTGTGGTGATGATTGGTACATTGTAAGTTCTAGGTTCGTAATTACAAGGTTCGTAATTACTAGGGCATCTCAGGTTCCCATTGTAGTTCCACATTATGTCGATAATAGACTGAATCGAACATGAAATAGTTGTTCAGTAGGATGAGTTCATTGCTGCGCTTATGAATCTGTGGTTGATGCGTCCTGAGATCTCTTCTGGGTATTTTTCTACCCAGAAGGAAATTGCTTCTTTGCCATAATATTGGTGTACAGGTTCACCACATCGAATGATGCTGACAGGTTTCTTTCATTTCTTGTCTTCGGGAGGTGATTAAACATCTCTAAATCATCCCTGATGAAGCTTTACTTTAGAAACGGTTTGAGTAAGATGTCGAGGAAATTGCTCAAACGGTGAGTTTCACAAGCAGGACCAGGGGGTGGGCGGAACATGAATGCATAGGCTTGGAGAATCCTTGCAAGCTTTAGAAATATGTAGATTTTTGTGTATTTTAGGTAATCCGTTGAATAGACTTGGTCTGTATTAAAAATTGGATAAATAGTCATTTTTTTATGAGGCCCTTTCCATGTATTTAAAATAAGGAGGATAAATTTTCAATTGTCTTCTGCGGGTTGTATTTTATTATCTTCTCATAGTAAATAGTGTTTTCCAACGTGAAGATTATTAAATTTTTATAGTACTCTGTGTCCATCACTACTATCGCACTTCCTTTATCGGCTTCTTTAATGGTCATGTTTATATCATTTCTTAATTCGGTTTGGTTTTTCCATTCATTTGTGTTAAGGTTGGATTTAATTCCTCGTTTTTGTAGGGTATTGAACGAAAAATTGGTAATGTGTTCACAAAAATCATCAAGTGCTTTATTTCCCCCTTTTGAAGGCACAGCATTCGCTTTTGTTTATTACTATTGAGTCATCTTCGCTGGTTGTATTTGAGAAGTGCCTCTGTGAGGCGCAATTTGCGGCAAAAATACATAGTGTTATCCTGGGCTGAGGACAATAATATGTAGCTCAATGCTGAAAAATTCCAGGACCTGCGCTTCAATAATAACAGTATAGCAAAACGGCAGTGCTCCAGCATGGGCGTAGTTCCGAGCTGAAACTACAAAAATAATATGTTTATGTGTATATATATACTAGCAGTATCATCCGGTGTTGCTTGAGTTTGTTTCGACCCTTTAGAATTGGAATTTTTGAAAAGCAAAAATTTTGCATTATGCAACTTGTTATTCTCTTCAAGTGAATATTTTTCCAGTTGAAATACACCGAAAAATGGTGGCACAGCAGTCAAAAATCGTAAAAAAATAGGGATTTTCATAGAAAAAAAGCACCTTTTTGATGTAAATAATTTTTGGTGTTAACATGGTCCGATTTGAATTTTATCTTCTACAGAATGAAGAGCAAGCCTTCTTCTATCATACTCACAATTTTGGTCAACTTGCGCTGCAGGGTCTCGAGGAGATAGTGTTAGTTGAAGGCTACCAAACCTGTCACACACAGACAACTTCAGCTTTATATATATAGATTTGCTACACACTACTTTCCATCGTTAATAATGAAACTTGGTAGATCCAAAAGTTAAACACACAGACACACACACAGACACACAAGTTGAGTTTTATATATATAGATTTCTCAACGGGGATTTCAGGGGAGAGTTTCAGGGAGTCGCTAGCGATGTATCGTGATGATCAAAAATCCGACCTGCTAAAATTTGGTTAAAGTGACTCAAACTGCAGACTCAACGCAAAATGGTCACATTTAATTCAAAGCGTTAAAAATGTTATGAAAACAATTGGTATGTGTTCACAAAGTCCAAACGATTAATACGAAAAAACCCTCCAGGCTACATCCCGAAAATTCATTTCTTTGCCGAATTTCTACAATGTTTACGGCGATTCGTTTTTAATATCTTGATTTTTTTTTATTTTTCATGCAATTTACGCATGCTTGGACGCGTGGTGAACACAGTTCACGTCAAACAGCTGACTGAGTAAAGTTCACTATTCAATGCATGAGATAAGGCCTAAACAAACACATTATCGATTTTTGCACTTGCAAGATAAATTTCGGAACAGAAATAGCGCAGTTCAAATTTCATTCGCCTAAACTTTAAGTGACCCATTTATGGTGGTTCTACGATTTGTTGGCTAGGAGGAGATGTGCCGGGAAGTTAAACACACAGACACACACACAGATACACACAAAGACACACACACATATACACACAGAGACACACAAGTTGAGTTTTACATATAGATATATATATATGTGTGTGTGTGTGTACGTATATATATATATGTGTGTGCATACATATATGTATATTTATATATATATATGTGTGTGTGTGTATGTATGTATGTATATATATATAGATATATGTATATCTATATA
>NC_043006.1:105467219-105469719 GCF_006345805.1 Octopus sinensis | reverse complement strand
TTGCATTATCTATTTTATATATATATATATATATATATATATAAGATATATATATATATATTATATATATATATATATATATATATATATATATATATATATATATATATATATACACATATATATATACGATATATACACATATATATACGATATATACATATATATATAAATACATATCTGGGTGGCAATTGTAGCCCCCTTTTGGTGGACCTTTATCTTTCTTCATGCGAGTTCCTTTTTCTTACAAGATAGGTTTGCTTAAACAACTTGATGGAAGTTGCAGATACATAGACGATATATTTATACCTAGCATGGTTTCTTTGAATCTTTACTCAGAAAAATATACCCCTGTGAGCTTATTACCAGAAATGGTAATGATATAAGAAATATTAATCTTGTCAATTAATTATGTCGATCTAGTAATTAAAGATAACAAAGTAATATGTACTGACATTTATAATAAAGCAGAAAATTTTGGTTTCCAAGTGGCTTCAATGCCATGGTTCAGTAATTATAAAATTCCTTCTTTTTAATTGGGCAAATCGTCAGATAATATTACTATTATTAATAATACTAATACATTTTTGGCAAGAATAAATAAGCTGTTAAGACATTTAGTAAAACATGTTTATAAACATGATAAGTTGGTTAAAACTTTTAATCGCTGTTTAGGAGGGAAACCTAAAATTTAAATAATATGAAGTAATATCTTGTCTTCAGCTTAGCAAATATTTGTAAGGATTTGAAGGTTTACGATTCGAGTTATTTGCTTACTACGTCACCGGTATTGAGACAATTGAGAAAGGGGTAATTACGCACCACGTTATCAATATTTAGTTGCTCTTTAAATTCTTGGTGAGGGAGCCGCGTGTCTGATTAAACATCTAAGCGTTAATACTTGTGGGTTTATTGTTTTTAAACGGTTTTATTGTCTTTTGAATAGATTAATTAGCATTAAGCATTGCAAGTTTTATAATATTAGTTTATTACAAGTACTTTTATGAGTTCTTATTAAATGAAATGTAAGTGTATATTCAATATTATAACTTGTAATAGTGATATACTAGTGAGTATGTAGTGTTTTAATCTCTTTTTACTCTATTTTACTTGTTTCAGTCATTTAAGTGCGGTCATGCAACTCAACACCAGGACTTATTCTTTGTAAGCCTAGTACTAATTCTATCGGTCTTTTGCCGAACCGCTAAGTTACGGGGACGTAAACACAGCAGCATCGGTTGACAAGCGATGTTGGGGACACACACACACAAACACACACACACACATCACACACACACACACATACACACACACACATACACACCACACACACACACACACAACACATTACATATATATATATATCATATATATATATATATATATATATATATATATATATACATATATACGACGGGCTTCTTTCAGTTTCCGTCTACCAAATCCATTCACAACGCTTTGGTCGGCTCGAAGCTATAGAACACACTTGCTCAAGGTGCCACGCAGTGGGACTGAACCCGGAACCATGTGGTTGGTAAGCAAGCTACTTCCCACACAGCCACTCCTGCACCTAATATTAACTTTTGAATGATGAAATATTGTATTTCATTCATAAAAATATTAGTTAAATTAATTTCAATCGTGTGTTGCTTTGGAAAAATATTTATTGTATTTGAACTTTCATTATAGTAATATCTATGGAAGACCGGTATGATTATTAATTATATGGACTTATAGATGGATCGTAATTTAGCATATAATTTAGTTATTGCAGTCTATTATTAATACCGATACAATGCGCATTGTTTTAAATGTCTCTTGTAATTTTAGTAAGGTTAATGTTTAATCCTGCCTACAGGCAGCGTGGGATTGATTGAAACAATGTGGTTATTCAGCTTTACTTTTATATTACACTACGGAAGACGGTATAAGACCTGGGTATCGTCATGAGTGATGATACCTCTTTCCAAGTACACAATACCAAAATGGTGACAAAGTGCAGACGGCTGGCTGGGTGGATCCTGAGAGGTTCAGAACCAGAGATAAAGAAACTACCTGGGCTACTGCTCCCAGCTACGGTCACCCAACAGTGTAAAATTAACAGTGGATCTTGAAGCAATTCAGCGTAGCTTCACTAAGAAGATCGTCTCATTGCAACAGATCAGCTATTTATATATACATATATATACACGCATACATATATATGCATATATATATACATATATATACACATCTACATATATATGTAGACACACACACACACATATACATATGGTCATTCAACCCTATTATCAACCCTATTATCTCCCCTTATTTCGCTCTCGCGTCTCATGTTTGATCTTTGACCTCTGGCCGAAATCAGATCGCCATGTTGATTCGTTAGTTACTGCACGCATTTTTGTTTCTCTCCTTCTTTCTGTGTTTTTTTCTCTCTGTGTATCTTTCTGTTGAAGAGCGTAGGCTCGAAACGTTAAAGACTTGTTTTATTTATATTTCATGA
>NC_043006.1:105459719-105464719 GCF_006345805.1 Octopus sinensis | reverse complement strand
CATGACCGACAGACAAGCAAGCTCCTTAACCGCACACCCACCCTTCCCTGTGTCTGTCTGTGTATGAGTGAGAGGAGAGAGAGAGAGAGAGAGAGAGAGAGAGAAAGAAAGAGAGAGAGAGAGAGCAATATAAGCGAATGTTTAAGAAACCCGCTTCGTACTAACAATAGTAATCAATTTACATGAGGAGAATCATTATTTTAACAATTTTTATCCTGAAAATCACCTGTTACTTTTATTTTAAAGTGAAAGAGAGGAGAAAGCGAAAGCTGTATGAACTGGTATATGAAATGGACGTGTTAAGCGGTATTTGGTCTGACGTTACGTTCTGAGTTCAAATTTCGTCGAGGTCGACTTTACCTTTCATCCTTACGGGGTCGATAAATTAAGTACCAGTTACGCACTGGGATCAATATAATCGACTTCATCCGTTTGTCTGTCCTTGTTTGTCCCCTCTCTGTGTAGCCCCTTGTGGGCAGTAAAAGAAATAAGAATTATCTATCACTTTGATCCTATTTTAGTGACAATCATAATGGCTTCTGCAATAGCAGATAAGCACTACCACTGAGCTTTCATTCAGAAGAATTGCAGAAAAGTTTAGAATCATGAAATAAAAGACTGCAATTATGTTTGTGGATTTCTACAAAACATTTGATAGTATCAGCAAAACGATTATGTTGCATATACCGTTGAACTACAATATTCCAGATGACATTGTCAAAGCTATCACCACCATATCTGACAACATCCAATTCATTGTGCAATATACATTCGCTCCTAAGGCAGCGAGCTGGCAGAAACGTTAGCACGCCGGGCGAAATGCTTAGAAGTATTTCGTCTGCCGTTACGTTCTGAGTTCAAATTCCGCAGAGGTCGACTTTGCTTTTCATCATTTCGGGGTCGATAAATAAGTACTAGTTGCAAACTGGGGTCAATCTAATCGAGTGGTCCCTCCACCAAAATTTCGATCCTTGTGCCAAGAGTACAAAAGCATGTACAGACGCTCCAACTAAAGAGTTTCTAACTACAACAGAAATCCTTCAGGAAGACACCCAGCATTCTTTTCTCATTGGGATGGTAATAGTCTCATTATCAATTAGAAGCGATCAAAAAATTGAGTGTATATAATTGTGAATTTGACAATGCCCTGACATTTTATAAAAAACGCGATATGCAAGACTTGTTAATATTACTCGACCATGCAGCAACAAAAAGTGTTCTGTTTCTCGATGCAAAGAAAATTGAATGCATGAACCTACTGTGTATGAAAAGCAACTTATTATTTGTTCTGAGGCACTCACCTCAAAAAGGTTGTTGACTTCAAGTATCATGTGTTATATATATATATTATATATATATATATATATATATTATATATATATTTATATATATATTTTTTCTTTTTTTTCTCTAGTTTTTAGCTCAGAGCTGCGGCCATGCCGATGCACCAACGTTTTGTGCTACACTGTAATTGCGAAGAACCTCGTCTAATATGTGGCACTTGGTGAACAATGGAGTTTGATATAGCTACTCTCATTTGCACCTCCTGCCGTGAGGTAGGTTCATCTGGGACTCTCGACAGGAAGATGTCCAGCTTTGATTGAAAAACCGGTACATCTACTTTGTGCAAGTTCCTCAGACTCTTTGGGAGAATATTAAAAAGCTGTGGGCCCTTGAAACCCAGGCTGTTGCAGAAGCTGGTCCTGAAGCGTGATGGCATTGCTGGGATCTTGGCACTATGCAGTGTCGTCCCGTTCTAGCATTGGTGTAGCTTACAATGCCAAAATTTGGCACAATTCCTTCCAGGATCTTCCAGACATATATTACTGCATACCTTTCATATATATATATATATATATATATATTATATATATATATATGTGTGTGTGTGTGTGTGTGTGTGGTGTGTGTGTGTGTGTGTGTGTGTATAGGCGCAGGAGTGGCTGTGTGGTAAGTAGCTTGTTTACCAACCACATGGTTCCGGGTTCAGTCCTACTGCGTGACACCGTGGGCAAGTGTCTTCTACTATAGCCACGGGTCGACCAAAACCTTGTGAGTGGATTTGGTAGACGGAAACTGAAAGAAGCCCGTCGTATATATGTTTATATATATATATGTGTGTGTGCGTGTGTGTTTGTGTGTCTGTGTTTGTCCCTCTAGCATTGCTGGTGTGTTTATGTCCCCCGTCTTAGTGGTTCGGCAAAAAGAAACCGATAGAATAAGTACTGGGCTTACAAAGAATAAGTCCCGGGGTCGAGTTGCTCGATTAAAGGCGGTGCTCCAGCATGGCCGCAGTCAAATGACTGAAACAAGTAAAGAGTAAAGGGTATATGTGTGTTAGCGTGTGTGTATGCATATTTATATGAGTGTATGTATGACTGTGTGTATCTGAGGATGTCGAGTGCCGCACTAAGAACCTTGAGGTTTGTTCGTTACAAGAGAATGTTGCTGAAGCTAAACTCTGCTTTGTATTCCTCTGGACTCGTCTCGTGTCGTTGTAACATGTAGAAGCAAGGCTAAACTAGAATGGCTTAATCCACAATACATCTTTTGTACAATATGAATCTTTATATCAATGATATAACTTTATATATATATATATATATATATATGTATGTGAATAGCCTAACTTCTTAAATAACCGGTTTCGTTTTCGGTATATTGAAACAATGAGGCGTGTCAGTATACGCCATTTCAGTTCACTTACTGTTTTACATCCAAATATCATTGTTTTCAAATATAAATATTTTGATCCTGGCTCAAAAGTTATGTGCGTATGCATGTTTGTCTATATATGTATGAGTGTATATTTGTGTGTGTGTAATACATACATACATACATATATATATATGTATATATGTATATATATATGCGTGTGTGTATATATATATACACAGTTGGGGCCAAAATCAGGCACCAAATATTTCACATTTTATTATTATTATTATTATTCTTATTACTATTCTTCTTCTTCTTATTCTTCTTCTTCTTCTTCTCTTCTTCTTCTTCTTCTTTTCTTCTTCTTCTTCTTCTTCTTTTCTTCTTCTTCTTCTTATTATTATTATTATTATTATTATTATTATTATTATTATTATTATTATTATTATTATTATTATTTATTGTTATTATTATTAATTTTGTCCATCATGTACAAGTACATCTGTATTCGCCATTATTTTATTCAACTATTTTGTGCGTGCCTTTCATCCTTTAGGGGGTCGATTAAATAAGTACCAGTTACGCACTGGGGTCGATCTAATTGACTTAATTCCTTTATTTGCCCCCTCTATGTTTAGCCCCCTGTGGGCAATAAAGAATACACTGACGCACACACACACACACATATATATATATATATATATATATATATATATATATATATATATATCTTGATTAATGTGAGAAACAGAAGGTGGAAGATACGAGAAGTTTTATTGATCACTACAATTGTTTCTGTCCATCTAGCGTCGATCCGTCGTGTGTGGTATACTGAGCATCTGGTTTAGGCGTATCCGTTTTTGTAGATGTGTCTCGTCAGGTGATTTCAAGAGGTATCTCGTTAAAATAAACCCTGTTTCGCAAGATTTCTTCTTGGTTTTCGTATATAGGAATGGTAAATTAAAGTATACAGCTTCATTCTTCTAGAAAAGAGGTTCCAAACCTGGAGTCCACAAAGGTAGTACTGGAAGTTCGTGGAGTAAATTCAAAGTTTCGCACACATAATGATAAGCATATTAATAGGGGTCCGTGGGGAAACTCATTTGAATAAAAGGGATGGAAACCACCGTTCTAGAAAGTCCATATATAATCAGATTATTATAGAATTCAATGTTGATAATGTAAATGTTACTTGCTTTATCTGCTGGTAAAGTATCCTTGGAGCTTTCTCGAAGTTATCAAGTAATTTCTTAATTTTCCGTTAATGTTTGTTGTGCTTTCTAGGGTACTTCCTGAATTTCACTTTAACTATATTATAAGAGTTCCTCTTCCAATCTGGTTAGGTGCTGGTTGGTCGATGGGTTTTGCCTTCATTTAAGCACTTTTCTGAGTAAGTCTCCAGTTTCAGGCTTTTCATGTGATATATCTTTTCTGTCAAAGAAGAAAACCTTCCACCGCATTCTGTATATGAACTGGCTGGCTTTTCTCCAAGAGTGCTCCCTATGGGTATATCTTTTAGCGAAAGGTCGAGTGTTACTTTTACCATTTTCGTGGCACACTCCCTTATAGCATCTTACTCCCGGGAATCAGTCGTTGTAGTTATTAGTTAATGTATCGTATGGTAAACACATGGTAGTTTGCCGGTAAGCACTGGCTCAGTGTTCGTTGGGTATTTGATTAAAGAGAGAGACGGAAGATGGAAGATACAAGAATCTTTATTAATCACGACAATTGTTTCGACATGTGACAGTTAGAAAGCAAGGAATATACATCTGGCTTACGAAATCTCGGCCATAGAGTTTGGAATTCCGCAAAGATACCTTTTATCACTAGTTTTATTTGGAATAGTGCAAACACCACGAATTTTAACCAGCCCGCATCGCATAAAATATAAGGTGTTTGCGTCCAATGTTTCTATCCAGTATCAGTGGTAATATTTATCCCTTTAAACGTGGATGTTGTGTTAGAACAAACTATACTGCGGTAGATAATGAGAGAAAATCTCATAATGGCTTTTGGTGCAAAATGCACCCTTGTTTATATCGCTAGCAGGGAGGTAAATCCGCCCAGTCTGCAGCACCGAAATCAGCAATATGAGAGTTTCTCTTATGGTATCTACCGCAATAGAGTATGTTCCAACAGAACATCGACGTTTAAGTGGAGATAAATATTATCTCTTGGTATTAATACCGCTTCTGTCGCTAATACATATATTTTTTTTAAACTAGGCCAATGTCAGTATTTTATTTTGGAAACGGCAGGATTCGTCCGCAAAATATATTTAAGCAAAGGAACCATGATCCACTTCCTCGTCGAAAGTGATTTAACTTACATTATGTCAC
>NC_043006.1:105441779-105451779 GCF_006345805.1 Octopus sinensis | reverse complement strand
ATGTATGTATGTATGTATGTATGTATGTATGTATGTATGTGTGTATGTATGTATGTATGTGTGTATTTATATATGTATGTGTATGTATGTATGTATGTATGTATGTATGTATGTATGTATGTATGTATGTATGTATGTATGTATATATGTATGTATGTATGTATGTGTGTATGTAGTATGTATATATGTATGTATGTATGTATGTATGTATGTATGTATGTAGTATGTATGTATGTATGTATGTATGTGTGTATGTATGTGTGTATGTGTGTATGTATGTATGTGTATGTATGTATGTATGTATGTATATGTATGTATGTATGTATGTATGTGTGTATGTATGTATGTATTGTTGTTGTATGTATGTATGTATGTATGTATGTAGTAATGTAGTATATAGGTTTTTATTAAGTTTTATTTCAAGATTTCTTGCCAATAGAGAAGGAGCCGGTTTCTAACATATATCCAAAGCTCCTTCATTGGAATTTCCGCAGCATCAACAGGGTACGTATGTTGTATGTATGTATGTATGTATGTATATGTGCAGATTTGCATGGTTTGTTTATGTATGTATTCTCATGCATATATTTGCATGGCTAGACATGCTCTTATATGCTTAAATGACAAACTTCTGGAAACAATTTAATGATTTTTACAGTTGCAGTGATGGATTGGATCTGAAGTCTTTGAATCAGTGCTCTCCTTACTGGCTTTGTGAAGCCTAATTTCTCAAGATTGGTATTTAGGCAGTGTGTCACATATCCCAGTGCCTCAATGTATGTATGTATGTATGTATGTATGTATGTATGTATGTATGTATGTATGTATGTATGTATGTATGTATGTATGTATGAATGTATGCATGCATGCATGTATGTATGTATGTATATATGTATGTATCTATCTTACACACCATACTAATCATATCTGTTAGGCATGTGGAAGAGAGTGTAATTCGGCAGAAGAACTTAAACGACATGCAAAGGTACATGAAGCCCACTTACAACGCCAGTAAAGGTTTTAGTTGCCAATTCTGTACAAGACATTGTAGATCTTTAGCTGGGCTAAAAATCACATTCGATCACAGCACCTATAACAGTTAAACTTCGTGCAATGACCATACTCTATAACGAGGGGGCAGCCATCATGTATCTATCTATCTATCTATCTATCTATCTATCTATCTATCTATCTATCTATCTATCTATCTATCTATCTATCTATCTCTCTCTCTCTCTCTCTCTCTCTCTATCTATCTATCTATCTACGTCTCTTTTGTTTTAGATTCGTCTCTGAAGAAAGATCTGGTTTGTAACAATGATACAATGATCCTTCTTTGGAGCGTAGATAACGAAAGCACTTTCCCATTTTAAACCCGAGAAAAGTCTTGCATAGTATTACTGTTCCGCTTACAGATAGTATTTATAATGTGCAAATCACCTGCTTGATTTTTTTTCTGCAAATCCAAGCTTATCCATACTGACAGATAGGCATTTACTTACAAAACCAAGTGATCCAGTTATTGGTATTAATGCATTGGTATCGTAATTCGGATATAGAAACTAGAGGTGTCGAAGTAGATGGGAATATCTCTTTGAAAATCAAAGAGAAAAAATATGAACCTTTCACTTTGATTTTCTGAGAGATATTCACATCAACAGGACAGCTGACCTCTATTACAGTACATAATTTTTCTTTTCAATAACCGTGTAGACCTACACTTGACAGATGGTTTGATGTTTTGATGGTAATATTTCATCAATATATGTTTTATGTATTCATTCTCATTAAAAAATTTGGAGGTCTTCACATGTGCATATGTACTTGTATGCTAAACTTTCAGGTGTGTAGCATGTGATCGTCACATTGACCATGACAAACTTGGGCAGAGAACCTGCATCAAATTTTGCCAAAAGCTTGGCCATACCTGCTCAGAGGTCTACGCAGAGTTTTCAAAAAGTTTTCATCCTTCTTTACACAATCAAACAGAGCTTGTGCAACTGAAATCCGAGTGTCCCTTTGGTCAGCTGATAGCAGTTTTGGAACAAACTTGGCATACACGCGTCTCATAACCAAATCATCAGTGATAATGGACTGGACTGAACCGTAGCTAACCTACACATCCTCTGATAACTAACGGATGGGGATTCGATTTCCCCTCACAGCTGCACTCACATCTGCGATGTCTCCCGGAACGTTCGTTACTAACGACATTTTTTCAGACATCTTGGAAACGTCTGAACCTCTCGTACACTTGTGTGTAGCTCATACACTTCTCTCCATACATTTTCTGTAACTTTGCATGGGCCTCTGAGCAAGTATCGCCATGACAACTTTGTCATGGGCAATGCAACGATCACATGCTACACACTTTCTTTCCAAAGAATGCTGTAAACAGCGAAAGTGATCTGGAACGTTAAAACTCCTCCGCATTCGGAGCATAGTTCAGCGTCAGCTTGTGCCAAGTGGCTTCACTCTGAGTTCTTTAGCTTCGTTACTATGGCAACACTCCGAATACTTATTGATCAGACCACGTATGCATATATATACATATATGGGTGTATTATATGTTTGTACGTATGTGTGCATGTACGAGAGGGTACCCAAAGAAAACCGGAATTTTGCAGTGTGATTTTAGTCACTTAGTTTTCCATATTTACACTTTTCTCGCTTTCAAAGTTTTCTTCATTTCAAGAAATGCATCAGTCCAGACACGTTTTCCACTTTTGGAAGCAGTGCTGGGACTCTTGCGAAGTTTTCTTTTCCCCTCTTCCACATCTGTGAATTCTGTAGCACCAATTTTCGTCAACGCTGATGACCTTCGAAAAACGGTGCGGATCAACTACCAACTGGTCTTTCAGTTCACGACAAGCATTCGGTCCTGACTGATTTTTACGTTCTGCGAACAAGCGAGACACAAATTTTGCTGCAACGCTTTTCATTCGCAATTCTTCGCTCAAAATTCGTTGAAAGGAGCTCCACGACACAACAGTCATATCAACAAGTTTCTCAATTGTTCGGTGACGGTCCTCACAGATCAATTCATGAATTTTCATGATGTTTTTCATATGAATATATATATATATTCATATGCATCTATATATATATATGTATGTACTATATATATATCTATAGAGATATTATATATATATATACATATATATATATATACGTATATATAAAATATGTATATATATATATATATATATATATACAGGTATATATGTAATATGCACATATATGTATATACATACATATATATACACACATGTGATTGAGTGGATTTCATCCAGATAGTTTTGGCTGACGAGCTACAAATGGATTTTTTTTGTAAGTAAAATTACATTTAATTCATTAATAGCGAAACAATTGTCCAAAATAATCTGTATTTTTGTTATTTTTTATTTGCCCTGTCCGTGTGAGCTAACAATCGTACTGACTTTCATGGGAAACATGTATTTTCGTGGTTGAAACCTTTTGGATTAACTGGTGCTAGAGTGAGCATATAGTGACCACTCTCTTATATTTATTTTGTAAAAATATTATAATATGTTATAAAATATTATAATAATCCAGGTTTCTCGGAGCACTAGGCCACTTGGTGTTGAATAGATATACTATTAAATTAGTATCTAATTCTCTCACCCTTATTAATTAATTATAATTATGCTGCATTTATTTCTAAATGCTGTATTTGTTTTCCGTGAAAGTTTGGCGCGCTGTTAGTTGGGGCATTTGAATTATAACGTTGGATGTAATCAATGAACCACACGCGTATTTATCGTTATGGTAAAATCTGGTGTGATTGTGATGAGTGGATTTCATCCAGATAGTTTTGGCTGACGAGCTACAAATGGATTTTTTTTGTAAGTAAAATTACATTTATTCATTAATAGCGAAACAATGTCCAAAATAATCTGTATTTTTGTTATTTTTTATTTGCCCTGTCCGTGTGAGCTAACAATCGTACTGACTTTCATGGGAAACATGTATTTTCGTGGTTGAAACCTTTTGGATTAACTGGTGCTAGAGTGAGCCATATAGTGACCACTCTCTTATATTTATTTTGTAAAAATATTATAATATGTTATAAAATATTATAATAATCCAGGTTTCTCGGAGCACTAGGCCACTTGGTGTTGAATAGATATACTATTAAATTAGTTCTATCTCTCAATTCTCTCACCCTTATTAATTAATTATAATTATGCTGCATTTATTTCTAAATGCTGTATTTGTTTTCCGTGAAAGTTTGGCGCGCTGTTAGTTGGGGCATTTGAATTATAACGTTGGATGTAATCAATTGAACCACAACGCGTTTTATCGTTATGGTAAAATCTGGCGTGTGATTGAGTGGATTTCATCCAGATAGTTTTGGCTGACGAGCTACAAATGGATTTTTTTTGTAAGTAAAATTACATTTAATTCATTAATAGCGAAACATTGTCCAAAATAATCTGTATTTTTGTTATTTTTTTTTATGCCCTGTCCGTGTGAGCTAACAATCGTACTGACTTTCATGGAAACATGTATTTTCGTGGTTGAAACCTTTTGGATTAACTGGTGCTAGAGTGAGCCATATAGTGACCACTCTCTTATATTTATTTTGTAAAAATATTATATATGTTATAAAATATTATAATAATCCAGGTTTCTCGGAGCACTAGGCCACTTGGTGTTGAATAGATATACTTTAAATTAGTATCTAATTCTCTCACCCTTATTAATTAATTATAATTATGCTGCATTTATTTCTAAAGCTGTATTTGTTTTCCGTGAAAGTTTGGCGCGCTGTTAGTTGGGGCATTTGAATTATAACGTCGGATGTAATCAATTGAACCACACGCGTATTTATCGTTATGGTAAAATCTGGCGTGTGATTGAGTGGATTTCATCCAGATAGTTTTGGCTGACGAGCTACAAATGGATTTTTTTTGTAAGTAAAATTACATTTAATTCATTAATAGCGAAACAATTGTCCAAAATAATCTGTATTTTTGTTATTTTTTATTTGCCCTGTCCGTGTGAGCTAACAATCGTACTGACTTTCATGGGAACATGTATTTTCGTGATTGAAACCTTTTGGATTAACTGGTGCTAGAGTGAGCCATATAGTGACCACTCTCTTATATTTATTTTATATATATATATATATATATATATATATATATATATATACATGTATATATATATATATATATATATACATGTATATATATATGTATAAATATATATATATATCGTGACGTATATTTGCCATCTCAATATGGCTACCCCTAAGGTGGATGCTACTGTAGTTTTTAGCCCCAGGAGGACACACTCCTCCAGCTGGCCATAGACACACTTTCTGTGTCCTGTCAGTATTTGCAAAGGGAAGTCATCCTTCCCGTCTTCAACTTATGATACACACGGACTCGAGTTTCGAGGTATTGACCTCTCGTCAGCGTGTGACAATCATAGTTGTCGGCGAGAATTAGATCTCCTTCATATACATGTATATATATATATATATATGTTTTATACATGTATATATATATATATATGTTTTATATATATATAGGTACGTATGGATACCTATATATAAATATATGCATATATGTTCTGTTGTCTTGTAAAAGTCAGAGGAAATAATGTTGGAGTACGTCAATTTGTCATTGTACCGCCCATGCTGTGATTATCTTCAAATCTGTCGGTAAATGGTGCGTGCAACTGGAAAAACTGTAGCCGGTGCGAACTTTTGACTAACTCAGCGCGATTTCATGGTTTACTGCAGCCAAGCTTCGCTGACACAGGCTTTACATTCAACCATTACGATTGACATGTATTGACATTTACTTGATTCCACAATGAACTCATAATGGAGGAATTTTGTTGTTGTTACTCTTTTTTGTTGTTCTTTGTTGTTCTTATCTAGCTGGAGATTAGACTTGATTGAACAGATTAGCCTCCGTTCTACACTTACGCACAAACGTGCTTATCTACAAACACACTTATATAAAACATTATTAC
This sequence comes from Octopus sinensis, assembly GCF_006345805.1. Classification (NCBI taxonomy): domain Eukaryota; kingdom Metazoa; phylum Mollusca; class Cephalopoda; order Octopoda; family Octopodidae; genus Octopus; species Octopus sinensis. The sequence continues at coordinate 105,445,770 of NC_043006.1, read as the reverse complement.
ATATATACTTGCATACATACATACAAACATACATAAATACATACATACATACATACACACATACATACATGAATATATCTTTCTGCTTGTCTATCTTTCTTCCTCTCTCTCTCTGTTTACCTATCTCTCACTATATATATTTGTATTCATATCTACATTCATGCATGAATCATTCATGCGTGTTTATATACATACATCAATGCATGCATATATACACGTTTTAAACACACACACACACACATACACACACATATACATACGTAGAGTCTTACATACACATTCGCGTCATCGTTCATGAACACATACATGCTAATATACCTAAGTCTATAAGTACATAAATGCATACACCTCCGTAGATACCTTATTATATATTTGGATCATCTATTTGGATCATATATGCCTCCATACAAGCGTGCATATATCCATATATACATATCAACATATAAGCTAATATACTCTCATATATACATGCATACAGTTGTGACCATCTTATCGTTTGTTTTTATACATAGTGTATCTAGATATGCTTTATCCAAAATGTTTCCGTTTTTCAGCTTTATCAATGTTATTGAGGTAGATATTAGCTACTATTAAAAGTAAGTTGAAGCTGCCTTGTTGACATGAATTTTAGCATTATGACAAGAAGTTTCAAATATCTACTGTCTAGTGTTCCTTGAATTGTATGCAGCTGATGAGGTTGATGTAAACATCTGGTGTAACTGGTCCAGCTGCCGAAATAATTATTCTGTTGGTACGGCTGAGGTTTAGCTTTAACGCATGTAGTTTGGTGCAACTTAGGATGGGAGATGGCAACTGTAGAAAGTTCAGCTAGTATTAAGAGAAGAATGGGGGAAAGCAATTTGTGGAATGTGTGGGTGATGGAGCGCGGCAGAAATGAAAGAAGTGGGCGACGGGTGGATCGGGTGGAACACATACGTACTAAGTTTATTGCACAAAAAGCAGAGAGTGACAGAAGGAAAGGGATTGAAAGTGTATGTGTGTGTGTGTGTTTGTATGAAGGCGCATGGCACAGTGGTTAGAGAGTCGGGCTTACAATCGTGCGGTTGTGAGTTTGATTCCCGAACTAGGTTGTGTGCTGTGTTCTTGAACAAGACACTTTATTTCACGTTGCTCCAGTTCACTCGTAGAAATGAGTTACGACGTCACTGGTGCCAAGACGTATCGGCTTCTGTCTTTTCCTTGGACAAAATCCGTCGCGTGTCGGAGACTGGTATGCATGGGCGGCTGTTGGTCATCTACAAACAACCTTGCCTGGCTGTGTGCCTCGAGGGTCGACTTCCTAGGTACAGCCCCATGCATTCGTGACCGAATAGGGTCTTTAACTTTTGATTTAATGTATGTGTGTGAAAACTAAGTACATTTAGTTTCGTATCATTACAACAGGTCCCACTCCTTGAGAAATATAGGAATTAAAAGAGCCCAGAGACAAAAAATAGGAACCAAAGTGGTCTAGAGGCAAAGAATAGGAATGAAAGGGTTCTATGGGCATAAAATGGTTTAGAACCACTGTATTATAGGAATAGAACTCCATCGTAGTGCTATATACTATCAATTTGCTTCGATTTTAATATATTTCAAATATGAAATTAAAAGCGCCGTAACTTAATATCGAGTGGTATTCTGCTCAGCGTTCTGATGATTCTGCCAAGCTGCCAAATTTTATTCTTTATCCATCCATCCTTCAATCCACTCATCAAACACACACATATATACACACACATTTGTTTTCTGTATTTATCCCGCACCACCAAATGAGAACCAGTATTAGTGCGTTTATGCCCCCATAACTTAGCGGTTCGACAAAAGAGACTATTGTTCTGGAAGGAGATTTCCCGGCATAGTCGCAGTCTGCTGATTGAAACAAGGAAAAGATGAATATATATATATAAAGGTAAGATCCAAGGATCAAAGTGTAGTAAGTAAGTGAGTTTCAAGCAGCTTTCATGAACAATAGTGGTTTGTTGGGGCGGAAGGTAGTAAATTTTTCCCGTACCAATCTAAGTTGAAAAAAAAAATATTTTATGGGCATTTTGATCGAATACTCCTCGTGTTAACATGGGTCTCCTAACGGAAATATAAGCTTCATATAATCAACACACCCTTGGTCTAAAGAGTAGTCTACGGTGTACGCCTCGCTTGGATAATTATTACTTCCGAGGTTCCGCTATGAAATATATATAGTCTTGATTTTATCTACTCCATTCCTTAATTTTGGTATTTTTTTCGCATATATACAAATATTGGCGTAGCGGAAGAAAAGAAAGGTAAAACTAAATACACGTGATCATCATACATAATATTTTCCTAAGTGACGACACGAATCTCTCGTTTTTCTTCCATTTAGCAATTATATCATGTATGTATGTATGTATATGCATCTATGTATGTATGTATGTATGTATATATATATGCATCTATGTTGTATGTATGCATGTATGTATGTATGTATGTATGTATGTATGTATGTATGTATGTATGTATACGTACATCTATCTAACTAAATTTAGGCGCAGGCGTGGCTGTGTGGTAAGAAGCTTGCTTCCCAGCCACATGGTTCCAGGTTCAGTCCCACTGCATGTGACCTAGGGCGTGTGTTTTCTACTATAGCATGGATCGATCAAAGCCTTGTGAATGGATTTAGTAGACAGAAACTGAAAGAAGCCTGACGTATATATATATATATATATATATATAATATATATATATATATATATATATATGTGTGTGTGTGTGTGTGTGTGTGGTGTGTGTGTGTGTGTGTGTGTGGTGAATTTATGGAAAGAAATCACATAAAACTCAACAATTTAGTTAAAAAAGGAGAAGACAAATTGTTGAAATACGTAAGTGAATTTTAATTCATGCAGACGATCGTTTCGTACAGAGATATATAAATCATGCAAATTCATAGTTAAACTGAATTAGATTGAATTAATTAACTAAATGAATTAATTACATATGTATATTAATTTATTTAATCAATTTAATCAAGTTCAATTCAATCATGAATTTGCATGATTTTTATATCTACGAAACCATCGTCTGCATGAATTAAAATTCTGTTATATATTTTAACAACATGTCTTCTCCATTTTAAACTAGATTGATGAGTTTTATAGAATTTTCCCCCTTAAATTCACTACACGTCATATACAACCCCTAATTGTACACAGTTAGGGGTTGTGGATCCAACCCACTAAGGGATAATACTTATCCAATATACAGTTGGTATAATAACCCAATTATTAATACACCAGTGTTTTAATTGCAATGCAATTAACTTACTTGTTGTATTAAATGGGTGAAGGTAAAGAAATATTTTACCATTAATTTATAATACAAATAAGAAAATGGAGAAGAACGTTAATTAGTTCATCAACTTTAGGATATTAAAATGTTGACTTATTTATTTATCGATGTGTCTTTGTGTCTGAGTTGGTCACCCCACCCCCATCACGGGACAACTGGTGTTGGTGTGCTTACGTCCCCGTAACTTTACGGTTCGGCAAAATGGACCGATAGGATAAGTACTAGGCTAAGAAAGAATAAGTCCTCGATCGATTTCGTCGGTTAAAACCCTTTAATGCGGTGCTCCAGCATGGCCGTAGTCGAAAGACTGAAATGTGTAAAAGAATATATATAAGAAAACATAAACTAAACACACGCATATACATTATATGAAAACGCTTTGTTATTCTACCTAATGTCAATATATCATTATATCAATAGGTTTCTTCAGCGCCATTGAAGCTAAGATGATATTCTCAAATCCGGTGGCGAATCTTATATATGCATGATTAGGAAGCTAATCCGTGAATCGTTGTCTTAAATCACAAGGATTTGGGCAGTTGCTTTTTTTTTATTTTTGTTATCCTTCAGAAAAATCAATAAAATACTGAATCAAATTGTTTTTATCTATACATGTAACTGCCAATAAATATGTTAAGTGCTCTTCTTTCGTTTATCTGCTCAC
>NC_043006.1:105424279-105429279 GCF_006345805.1 Octopus sinensis | reverse complement strand
ATTAGCCTTAAGATCCTGATTCTTCTGCGGGAAACTGTGTGGTTGAGTGAATGTGACTTAGTATGGCATTCTTTTGAAACAGCATAATCCCTTCGAGTACACGTACCTTAAATTCAGAAACTGAAGGTGGGTTACTGGTAGATGACAGTGTGAATGCGTAATTTCGTTTGTGGTTATTGATGCTGGCTATGAATCTTTCTAGCTGAGAGTTAATTACCTCAACGTTATGCACATTAACGGGCTTACTGTTCTTGTGTATAACAGTTAAGTACTATCTTAGAAAAGGGAATAAGTTTCTGACTTTTGCAGTTACATCATGCAACGTTGCAGTCTCTGTTACATGCGCGTGCGCATGAGATTATACATTTTCAGACTCGTGTTGAGTGTCACATTATTTATGTGGTCTTTAAGGTGGAGATTCTATTTATTCAAATGTTCCTAATTCTAGCTGGCCTACTCTGAATTCTCATGGATATATGTCGCCATGATAGATCGTTAGCCACTACACACATTTTTTCTCTCCTTGTTTTTTTCTGTGTCCCTTTCTGTGGAAGAGCGTAGGCTCGAAACGTAAAATACGTTTTCTATTCCTGAGCGTTATACTAATACATCTGTTTGTTTTGTACACCGCCTGTCTTCGTCTTTTGTTTTTTTCGTAAACTCTCCGTATATATATATATATATATATATATATATATATATATATATATATATATATAATATATATATATATATATATATATATACATACATACATACATACATGTGTGTGTGTGTGTGTGTGAATATATTGTAAGTAGGTACAGGCTACAAGTACCAAACAGTACTCAATGCTGAGGGACAAGAGTTGTTTATGATTATTACTGCTGGTTCTTCACATATAGTTATTCACAATGTACCACTGACTACAGGTTTGATGCCAGCTGCAATAATCATACATACATATATACATACAGAAGTTTCGTATTCAGCCGATAACAAGGATGATCAGTATCGCGGATTCAGTAACCTCTAAACCTTCGTAGTTTCTTCTAAACATATGGAGCAATACATTGCAATCATTTTTGAGCTACTAAGAATCGGCATGATATAACAATGCATTTTATTTTCGTGTATAATCAAGGTCACCAATAGCTTTAAATTTTTTCCTGAACTCCGGTATTTTCAGGAAGAGAGATTTCAATAGAAATAGATATAAAATACATCGTAAATATAAAATTGGTTAAATCAACAAGCAATATTTCTTATATCAGAGGACTGCATATTTGCATTGTGAAAATAGTTTAACTTATAAATAAATGAAACAAGTTTTGTTGAGTTACGGATATACCGCCACATCCGGTTGACATATTTCTATGTGACCACTAAAATATAATCCATTTTTATTTACTCTCTCTCTCATAAATTTTTCTTCGCATCCAATGAGAGTTGATAGTATTAATTTAGAGATTGGCATGATAATGTTCTATAGATATAATTATGGATACACACAGGCGTGGCTGTGAGGTAAAAAAACTTGCTTCCCTAGCACATGTTTCCGGGTTCAGTCACACTGCATGTCACCTTTAGGATGTGTTTTCTGCTATTCCCTCTGGCTGAGCAAAGCCTTTTGAGTGGATTTGTTAGACGGAAACTGAAAGAAACCCTCGCTTGAAAGCCGTGTTGTATGTACTTACGTCCTCGTAACGTTGTGGCTCCGAAAAGAGACCAGCAGAATAAATGCTAGGTTTCGAGATAGAAAATAAGTACTGGATCGATTCATTCGACTGTTATCCTTCAATACACTGCTCCAGCATGACCGCAGTCGAATGACTGAAACAATTAATATATGAAAGCTATCGAAGATATCACAATTTATCACAATTTGTATGTTGAGTACTTCATTGTTTATACATATAAAAGCATGTCTAGGCGTCGAAAAAGACCTTTTTATAAATCACAGATAAATTAATTCGGTTCCACTAAATCGTGCTCAAACTATGGCTTTACAACTATCCAGATGGATAGAGTATGGACTACAAACATTTGATTTTAAACTACTACTACTACTACTACTACAAGCAACATCAGTATTAGCATACAGAACCATTATTAACAAAAGCACTACCGAGATTGTCATCAACAAATAATACATATGTACACACACACGTAAGTATGTGTGTGTGTATATACATACATATATATATATATATTTATATATATATATATATATATATATATATATATATATATATATATGTGTGTATGTATTTAATGTGTGCGTATATACACATATATGTGTATATGTAAATACGTATATATATGTATATATGTGTATATGTATATATATGTGTATATATATATATGTGTATATATATATTTATGTCTGTGTATATACATATGTATATATATATATGCCTGTGTGTATATATATGTGTGCATATCTATCTATCTAACTATATATATATGTGTGTGTGTATGTGTGTATATATATATACATATATACACACCCGCTTAGCCTACATCGACTTTGAACGCTGGTGCACATGCGCACTGAATTTTAAAGTTCTAGCCCACTTCCGTTGTTTACAGTAGTGCTTGTAAAGGTGTGTGGCGCATTAAGCATAACAAAAGAGAATTGAGCAGAGAATCTGCATCAAATTTTGCCATAGTCTTGGCGATATCTGCTTGGAAACCTACGCAAAACTTTTAGAAGTTTTCATCGATCTCGACACAATCAAGGAGATCTTGTGCAACTGAAACCCAAGTGTATTTTTGCTCAGCTGAAAACAGTTTTGACACAAACTTAGCAGACACGCATCTCATACCCAAACCTTCAGTGATAATGGACTGAACTGAACCGTAACTAATCTGCACATCCTCTGATAACTCACAAATGGTGATTCGACGATTTCCTCTCACAGCTGCACTCACATCTGCGATGTTTTTCTCAGATCTGCTGGTTGCCGGTCTCCCAAAAACTTCGTCAATATCAAAGTTTTTCGGCCATCTTGGAAATCTCTGGACCAATCATACACTTGTGTGCAGCTCATACACTCCGCTCCATAAACCTTCTGCAACTTTGCGTCGGTTCCTGAGCAGGTACCGCCATGACAACTTTATTTGTGATGGTCAATGCGACGATTACACGCTACACACTTTCCTTCCAAACACTGCTGTTAAGGGCGAAAGTGAGCAAGATCGTCAAAACCTAATCCACATGCAGAGCATTGTTGATAGTCAATCTGTGCCAAGTAGCTTCACTCTGCGTGTTTTAGCTTCGTATCTATTGCAACAGTCCGGATACTTATTGATCGGACCTAGTATAACTGTATATGTATATATGTATATATATGTCTATATATATATATATATATATATATATATATATATATATATATATATATATATAGGCGTAGGAGTGGCTGTGTGGTAAGTAGCTTGTTTACCAGCCACATGGTTCCGGGTTCAGTCCCATTGCGTGGTACCTTGGGCAAGTGTCTTCTACTATAGCCTCGGGCCAACCAAAGCTTTGTGAGTGGATTTGGTAGACGGAAACTGAAAGAAGCCCGTCGTATATATGTAAATATGTATGTGTGTGCATATGTTTGTGTGTCTGTGTTTGTCCCCCCAGCATCACTTGACAACCGATGCTGGTGTGGTTACGTCACCATAACTTAGTGGTTCGGCAAAAGAGACCGATAGAATAGGTACTAGGCTTACAAAGAATAAGTCCTGGGATCGATTTGCTCGACTAAAGGCGGTGCTCCAGCATGGCCACAGTCAAATGACTGAAACAAGTAAAAGAGTAAAGAGTATATGTGTGTGTGTATATATATAGGAGTGGCTGCGTGGTAAATAGATTGCTTATCAACCACTTGGTTCCGATTTCAGTCCCACTGCGTGGCACCTTGGGCAAACGTCTTCTATAGCATCGGGCCGACCAAAACCTCGTGATTGCGTTTGATAGACGGAAACTGAAAGAAGCCCGTTATATATATATGTTTGTTTGTTCCCCCACCATCACTTGACAATCGGTGCTGGTGTGTTAACGTCCCCATCCACTAGCTGTTCGGCAAAAGAGACCGATAAATAAGTACTAGAATTACAAAGAATAAGACCTGGGGTCGAGTTGTTTGACTAAAATGTGGTACTCCAGTATGGCCGCAGTGAAATGACTGAAACAAGTAAAAGGATAAAAGAATAATATATATATGTGTGTGTATATATATGTATATATATATATATATATATATATATATATATATATATATATTATATATATATATGTATATATATATGTACAAAGTAAGATATATATATAAATATATATGTATGTATATATAGACGTACGTATATATATATATATATGTGTGTGTATATATATATGTGTGTACATAAATATATACCTATATACATATATATATATACACACATACATACATATATATACATATATATATATATATATGTGTGTGTGTGTGTATATGTATATATACACATGTATGTATATACATATATATAAAACATAGTAAGTAGAAATAGCCATGTTCTCATTTATCTGCCATTCTGCCATTTTCCACTGTTGAACAAGAGAAAGAGCTCCCAGTGTTACTGTGATAAGACACAGTAACTCGTAGAAGACTTTTAATATATACAATCATTCCTCAAAGGATGTTATGGAAAACTTTATTATTAAAAAAAAAATGAAATTTGAAGTGCTTGATGCCTTCTTACATATTTTTCTCATAGTTTCGTAGATAATGAGGGAAACCACATGAGTTGCTGCAACTTTCAGTAGTTGTGATTAAAAACAACAAAAGGAAAATTTAGAAACTATCTTTATGTTGAAAAGTATTATGCGCACATGTTCTGTCACTTCGTTTTTATTCTAGCTTCTGTAGACTCGAGATTTCTAAAATGGCTTTGCAGTTGTAATCTGGAATTCTTCTCTTTTTTTCTGTCTTCTTTTATGTATGAGGTTTTTTGAGTCAATATTACTATCCTATTGTGTAAGAAAC